>NW_027195171.1:277500-297500 GCF_038502225.1 Cherax quadricarinatus
GTGGATCACAGTTGATCTCTTAAAAAATCTTGACAAACTTATTTAATGTGTAAGAAAATAAAATTAAACCAACCTAGAAGGATATATAAAGCTGAATTTGACAGAATAATAATGATTTGACTCAGTGAGTGAATATATATATATATATATATATATATATATATATATATATATATATATATATATATATATATATATATATATATATATATATATATATTTATATATATATATATATATATATATATATATATATATATATATATATATATATATATATATATATATATATATATATATATATATATATATATATATATTTATTTATTTATATTCAACAAACCAGCCGTTTCCCACCGAGGCAGGGTGGCCCAAAAAGAAAAACGAAAGTTTCTCTTTTTAAATTCAGTAATTCATACAGGAGAAGGGGTTACTGGCCTCTTGCTCCTGGCATTTTAGTCGCCTCTTACAACACGCATAGGCTTACGGAGGAAGAATTCTGTTCCACTTCCCCATGGAGATAAGAGGAAATAAACAAGAACAAGAACTAGAAAGAAAATAGAAGAAAACCCAGAGGGGTGTGTATATATATGCTTGTACATGTATGTGTGGTGTGACCTAAGTGTAAGAAGAAGTAGCAAGACGAACCTGAAATCTTGCATGTTTAAGAGACAGAAAAAAGATACCAGTAATCCTACCATCATGTAAAACAATTACAGGTTTCCGTTTCACACTCACTTGGCAGGACGGTAGTACCTCCCTGGGTGGTTGCTGTCTACCAACCTACTACCTACAATATATATATATATATATATATATACATGTATATATATATACCTATATATATACATGTATATATATATATATATATATATATATATATATATATATATATATATAACATCTAGAACTGTCCTGGGGACCCTCACCCCTTTCTCAGTAGTATCAGTTCCTAGTAACCAGTTACCAGTAACCAGTTACCAGTAGTATGACTCACTACCAACCGTCTGGGTAAATCACTGACTGTTATTCATGTTGCTGCTGATTACAGCATGTTTTTGAACGCCGCTCACCCCTAGGACCCAATTCGAGAGTCAGTTTTAAGATAGTGAGCAGAGAGGCAGGGCGGGCCTGTGCTTCCCATATTTTCCGTTATAATTATACGTACTAACCAGCCTACGTAAGTGTTTTTACCCAATCCACGTTTTGAACCTGACACATGACACCTTCACTAAATATTACCCTGCTCACACTCCAACAGCTCGTTAGGTCCCAAAAAGCATTCGTCTCCATTCACTCCTATCTAACACGCCACACACGCTTGCCGGAAGTCCAAGCCTCTCGCCCACAAAACCTCCTTTACCCCCTCCCTCCAACCTTTTCGAGAACGACTCCTACCCCTCCTTCCATCCCCTATAGATTTATACTCTCTCCAAGTCATTCTACTTTGATCTATTCTCTCTAAATGACCAAACCATCTCAACAACCCCTCTCCAGCCCTCTGACTAATACTTTTATTAACTCCACACCTTCTCCTAACTTCCACACCCCGAATTTTCTGCATAATATTTACACCACACATTGCCCTTAAACAGGACATCTCCACTGCCTCCAACCGCCTCCTCGCTGCAACATTTACAACCCAAGCTTCACACCCATATAAGAGTGTTGGTACTTCTATACTTTCTTATTTTCCCTTCTTTGCCTCCGTAGATTACATTTTTTGTCTCCACATATACCTCAATGCACCACTCACCTTTTTCCCATCATCAATTCTATGGTTAACCTCATCCTTCATACATCCATCCACTGACACGTCAACTCCCAAATATCTGAAAACATTCACTTCTTCCACACTCTCTCCCTCCAATGTGATATCCAATTTTTCTTTATCTAAATCGTCTGATGCCCTCATCACCTTACTCTTATCTACGCTAACTTTCAACTTTCTACCTTTACACAACATCCCAAACTCGTCCACTAATCTTTGCAACTTTTCTTTAGAATATATATATATATATATATATATATATATATATATATATATATATATATATATATATATATATATATATATATATATATATATATATATATATATATATGCAAAACAACCACTGTGATAGAATAGAGAAATTCTAAGCGATAGTTCCTTGATAATGTGAGTAGTCACGAAAGCGCTTGGAATTTCTCTATTCTTTCACAGTGGTTGTTTTGCATATTCTGAAATCACCTGTTTACTGTGATCTTATTGCATATATATATATATATATATATATATATATATATATATATATATATATATATATATATATATATATATATATATATATATATATATATATATATATATATATATATATATATATATATATATATATTTATGGATTTGGAAAAGGCGTATGACAGGGTGGATAGGGGGGCAATGTGGCAGATGTTGCAAGTGTATGGTGTAGGAGGTAGGTTACTGAAAGCAGTGAAGAGTTTTTACGAGGATAGTGAGGCTCAAGTTAGAGTATGTAGGAAAGAGGGGAATTTTTTCCCAGTAAAAGTAGGCCTTAGACAAGGATGTGTGATGTCACCGTGGTTGTTTAATATATTTATAGATGGGGTTGTAAGAGAAGTAAATGCGAGGGTCTTGGCAAGAGGCGTGGAGTTAAAAGATAAAGAATCACACACAAAGTGGGAGTTGTCACAGCTGCTCTTTGCTGATGACACTGTGCTCTTGGGAGATTCTGAAGAGAAGTTGCAGAGATTGGTGGATGAATTTGGTAGGGTGTGCAAAAGAAGAAAATTAAAGGTGAATACAGGAAAGAGTAAGGTTATGAGGATAACAAAAAGATTAGGTGATGAAAGATTGAATATCAGATTGGAGGGAGAGAGTATGGAGGAGGTGAACGTATTCAGATATTTGGGAGTGGACGTGTCAGCGGATGGGTCTATGAAAGATGAGGTGAATCATAGAATTGATGAGGGAAAAAGAGTGAGTGGTGCACTTAGGAGTCTGTGGAGACAAAGAACTTTGTCCTTGGAGGCAAAGAGGGGAATGTATGAGAGTATAGTTTTACCAACGCTCTTATATGGGTGTGAAGCGTGGGTGATGAATGTTGCAGCGAGGAGAAGGCTGGAGGCAGTGGAGATGTCATGTCTGAGGGCAATGTGTGGTGTGAATATAATGCAGAGAATTCGTAGTTTGGAAGTTAGGAGGAGGTGCGGGATTACCAAAACTGTTGTCCAGAGGGCTGAGGAAGGGTTGTTGAGGTGGTTCGGACATGTAGAGAGAATGGAGCGAAACAGAATGACTTCAAGAGTGTATCAGTCTGTAGTGGAAGGAAGGCGGGGTAGGGGTCGGCCTAGGAAGGGTTGGAGGGAGGGGGTAAAGGAGGTTTTGTGTGCGAGGGGCTTGGACTTCCAGCAGGCATGCGTGAGCGTGTTTGATAGGAGTGAATGGAGACAAATGGTTTTTAATACTTGACGTGCTGTTGGAGTGTGAGCAAAGTAACATTTATGAAGGGATTCAGGGAAACCGGCAGGCCGGACTTGAGTCCTGGAGATGGGAAGTACAGTGCCTGCACTCTGAAGGAGGGGTGTTAATGTTGCAGTTTAAAAACTGTAGTGTAAAGCACCCTTCTGGCAAGACAGTGATGGAGTGAATGATGGTGAAAGTTTTTCTTTTTCGGGCCACCCTGCCTTGGTGGGAATCGGCCGGTGTGATAATAAAAAAAAATATATATATATATATATATATATATATATATATATATATATACATATATATATATATATATATATATATATATTATATATATATATATATTATATATATATATATATTATATATATATATATATATATACACAAATAACCCGCACATAAAAGACAGTAGCTTATGACGACGTTTCGGTCCGACTTGGACCATTGACTTTGTCAATGGTCCAAGTCGGACCGAAACGTCGTCGTAAGCTTCTGTCTTTTATGTGCGGGTTATTTGTGTATCGTTCCAGTCACGGTATTGTGCCTTTTTGTTAGTTATATATATATATATATATATATATATATATATATATATATATATATATATATATATATATATACAGTAGTAGGTTGGTAGACAGCAACCACCCAGGGAGGTACTACCGTCCTGCCAAGTAAGTGTGAAATGAAAGCCTGTAATTGTTGTACATGATGGTAGGATTGTTGGTGTCTTTTGTCTGTCTCATAAATATGCAAGATTACAGGTACGTCTTGCTACTTCTACTTAGGTCACACTACACGTACATGTACACGTTTATTTATACACACTCATCTGAGTTTTCTTTGATTTTATCTTAATAGTTCTTGGTCTTATTACTTTTCCTTTTATATCCATGGAGAAGTCGAATAAGAATCTTTCCTCCATAACCAATGCGTGTTGTAAAATTCAACTAAAATGCCGGGAACAATGGGCTAGTAACCCCTTTTCCTGTAATAACTACTAAAAGGAATAATAATAAGAAAATTGTCAAAGTGGGAAGTCTGAATGTGCGTGGATGTTGTGTAAATGATAAGAGATGATTGTAGATGTTATGAATGAGAAGAAGCTGGATGTCCTGGCTTTAAGTGAAACAAAGCTGAAGGGGGTAGGAGAGTTTCAATGGAGAGGAATAAATGGGATTAGGTCAGGGGTTTCAAATAGAGTTAGAGCTAAAGAAGGAGTAGCAATAATGTTGAAGGATAAGTTATGGCAGGAAAAGAGGGACTACAAATGCATAAATTCAAGGTTTATGTGGAGTAAAATAAAGATTGGATGTGAAAAGTGGGTTATAGTAAGCGTATATGCACCTGGAGAAGAGAGAAGTGTAGAGGAGAGAGAGAGATTCTGGGAAATGTTGAGTGAATGCGTGGGGAGTTTTGAACCAAATGTGAGAGTAATAGTGGTTGGGGATTTCAATGCTAAAGGGGGCAAAAATGTTGTGGAGGTAGTAGGTAAATCTGGGGCGCCAGGGGTTAATTGAGCTATGTGTAGAAAGAGGTTTGGTAATAAGTAATACATATTTTATGAAAAAGAGGAAAAATAAATATACAAGGCATGATATAGCACGTAATGAAAGTAGTTTGTTAGATTATGTATTGGTGGATAAAAGGTTGATGGATAGGCTTCAGGATGTACACGTTTATAGAGGGGCAACTGATATATCGGATCATTATTTAGCTGTAGCTACAGTTAGAGTAAGAGGTAGATGGGACAACAGGAAAACGGCAACAACAAGTAAGAGAGAGGTTAAAGTGTATAAACTAAGGGAAGAAGAAGTTGGGGTGAGATATAAGCAACTATTGGCAGAAAGGTGGGCTAGTGCAAAGATGAGTAGTGGGGGGTTGAAGTGGGTTGGAATAGTTTTAAAAATGCAGTATTAGAATGTGGGGCAGAAGTTTGTGGTTATAGGAGGGTGGGGGCAGGAGGAAAGAGGAGTGATTGGTGGAATGAAGTAGTAAAGGGTGTGACAAAAGAGAAAAAGGTAGCTTATGAGAGGTTTTTACAAATCAGAAGTGTTATAAGAAGAGCAGAGTATATGGAGAGTAAAAGAAAGGTGAAGAGAGTGGTGAGAGAGTGTAAAAGGAGAGCAGATGATAGAGTGGGAGAGGCACTGTCAAGAAATTTTAATGAAAATAAGAAATAAATTTGGAGTGAGTTTAGCAATTTAAGAAAGCCTAGGAAACGAATGAATTTGTCAGTTAAAAACAGAGTAACGGAGTTAGTTGATGGGGAGATGGAGGTATTGGGTAGATGGCGAGAATATTTTGAGGAACTTTTAAATGTTGACGAAGAATGGGAGGCGGTAATTTCATGCAACGTCCAGGGAGGTATACCATCCTTTAGAAATGAAGAAGAACAGGATGTGAGTGTGGGGGAGGTGCGTGAGACATTACGTAGAATGAAAGGGGGTAAAGCAGCTGGAACTGATGGGATCATGACAGAAATGTTAAAAGTAGGGGAGGATATAGTGTTGGAGTGGTTGGTACTTTTGTTTAATAAATGTATGAAAGAGGGGAAGGTACCTAGGGATTGGCGGAGAGCATGTATAGTCCCTTTATATAAAGGGAAAGGGGACAAAGGAGATTGTAAAAATTATAGAGGAATAAGTTTACTGAGAATACCAGGAAAAGTGTACGGTAGGGTTATAATTGAAAGAATTAGAGGTAAGACAGAATGTAGAATTGCGGATGAGCAAGGAGGCTTCAGAGTGGGTAGGGGATGTGTAGATCAAGTGTTTACATTGAAGCATATATGTGAACAGTATTTAGATAAAGGTAGGGAAGTTTTTATTTTATTTATGGATTTAGAAAAGGCATATGATAGAGTGGATAGGGGAGCAATGTGGCAGATGTTGCAAGTATATGGAATAGGTGGTAAGTTACTAAATGCTGTAAAGAGTTTTTATGAGGATAGTGAGGCTCAGGTTAGGGTGTGTAGAAGAGAGGGAGACTACTTCCCGGTAAAAGTAGGTCTTAGACAGGGATGTGTAATGTCACCATGGTTGTTTAATATATTTATAGATGGGGTTGTAAAAGAAGTAAATGCTAGGGTGTTCGGGAGAGGGGTGGGATTAAATTATGGAGAATCAAATACAAAATGGGAAGTGACACAGTTACCTTTTGCTGATGATACTGTACTTATGGGAGACTCTAAAAAAATTGCAAAGGTTAGTGGACGAATTTGGGAGTGTGTGTAAAGGTAGAAAGTTGAAAGTGAACATAGAAAAGAGTAAGGTGATGAGGGTATCAAATGACTGAGATAAAGAAAAACTGGATATCAAATTGGGAAGGAGGAGTATGGAAGAAGTGAATGTTTTCAGATATTTGGGAGTTGACGTGTCAGTGGATAAATTTATGAAGGATGAGGTTAATATATAATTGATGAAGGAAAAAAGGTGAGTGGTGCGTTGAGGTATATGTGGAGACAAAAAATGTTATCTATGGAGGCAAAGAAGGGAATGTATGAAAGTATAGTAGTACCAACACTCTTATATGGATGTGAAGCTTGGGTGGTAAATGCAGCAGCGAGGAGACGGTTGGAGGCAGTGGAGATGTCCTGTCTAAGGGCAATGTGTGGTGTAAATATTATGCAGAAAATTCGGAGTGTGGAAATTAGGAGAAGGTGTGGAGTTAATAAAAGTATTAGTCAGAGGGCAGAAGAGGGGTTGTTGAGGTGGTTTGGTCATTTAAGGAGAATGGATCAAAGTAGAATGACATGGAGAGCGTATAAATCTGTAGGGGAAGGAAGGCGGGTCGTCCTCGAAAAGGTTGGAGGGATGGGGTAAAATAGGTTTTGTGGACGAGGGGCTTGGACTTCCAGCAAGCGTGCGTGAGCATGTTAGATAGGAGAGAATGGAGACGAATGGTATTTGGGACCTGACGAGCTGTTGGAGTGTGAGCAGGATAATATTTAGTGAAGAGATTCAGGGAAACCGGTTATTTTCTTATAGTCGGACTTGAGTCCTGGAAATGGGAAGTACAATGCCTACACTTTAAAGGAGGGATTTGAGATATTGACAGTTTGGAGGGATATGTTGTGTATCTTTATACGTATATGCTTCTAAACTGTTGTATTCTGAGCACCTCTGCAAAAACAGTGATAATGTGTGAGTGTGGTGAAAGTGTTGAATGATGATGAAAGCATTTTCTTTTTGGGGATTTTCTTTCTTTTTGGGTCACCCTGCCTCGGTGGGAGACGACCGACTTGTTATATATATATATATATATATATATATATATATATATATATATATATATATATATATATATATATATATATATATATATATATATATATATATATATATATATATATATATATATGTATATATATATAATGGGGTCCACCTCTGGTGTAAATTGTGGGACCCACAGCCTCGAAGAAGTGGATAAAAAGGCTTCAAGGAAGAATATTTGAATTTCTTCCTGAAGCCGTTTGAATATTACACTTCCACTACCACCCCATCTTTTCATTTTTTTACCAATATGTATATTTTATTACATAATATGGTATATATATATATATATATATATATATATATATATATATATATATATGTGTGTGTGTGTGTGTGTGTGTGTGTGTGTGTGTGTGTGTGTGTGTGTGTGTGTGTGTGTGTGTGTGTGTGTGTGTGTGTGTGTGTATGTGTGTGTGTAATCACCTATTTTTGGTTGCAGGGGTCGATTCATAGCTCATGGCCCCGCCTCTTCACTGATCGCTACTGGGTCCTCTCTCTCCCCGCTCCATGAACTTTATCAAACCTCGTCTCAAAACTATGTATGGTTCCCGCCTCCACTACTTCACTTTCTAGGCTATTCCACTGCCTGACAACTCTATGACTGAAAAAATACTTCCTAACATCCCTTTGACTCATCTGAGTCTTCAGCTTCCAATTGTGACCTCTTGTTTCTGTGTCCCCTCCCTGGAACATCCTGTCTTTGTCCACCTTGTCTATTCCCTGTCCTCCAGTGTCGTCAGGCCGATTCTAAATTCTTGACGTGCTTGACCAGGTGTGGATTTCAAACTGGTGCTGCATACTTCAGTATGGGCCTGACGTAAATGGTGTACAGAGTCTTGAACGATTCCTTACTGAGGTATCGGAACGCTATCCTTAGGTTTGTCAGACGCCCGTACGCTGCAGCAGTTATCTGATTGATATGCGCCTCAGGAGATGTGCTCGGTGTTATGCTCACCCCCAGATCTTTTTCCTTGAGTGAGGTTTGCAGTCTTTGGCCACCTAGACTATACTGTGTCTGAGGTTTTCTTTGCCCTTCCCCAATCATCATGACTTTGCATTTAGCAGGGTTAAACTCAAGGAGCCAGTTGCTGGACCAGGCTTGTAGCCTGTCCAGGTCTCTTTGTAGTCCTGCCTGATCCTCGACCGATTTGATTCTTCTCATTAACTTCACATCATCTGCAAACAATGACACTTCTGAGTCTATCCCTTCCGTTATGTCGTTCACATATACCAAAAACAGCACAGGTCCTAGGACTGACCCCTGTGGAACCCCGCTTGTCACAGGCGCCGTTGTTGCCTCCCTGTCAGGTATTCTCTGATCCATTGCAGTGCCTTTCCTGTTATGTGTGCCTGGTCCTCTATCTTTCGCAGTAACCTCTTGTGAGGAACTGTGTCGAAGGCCTTCTTGCAGTCCAAGAAAATGTGTGTGTGTGTGTGTGTGTGTGTGTGTACTCACCTAGTTGTGATTGCAGGGGTCGAGTCACAGCTCCTGGCCCCGCCTTTTCACTGGCCGCTACTGGGTCACACTCTCCACACCATGAGCTTCATCATACCTCTGCTTAAAGCTATGAATGGATCCTGCCTCCACTACATCACTTCCCAAACTATTCCACTTCCTGACTACTCTGTGACTGAAGAAATACTTCCTAACATCCCTGTGATTCATCTGTGTCTTCAATTTCCAGCTCTGTCCCCTTGTTGCTGTGTCCCGTCTATGGAACACTGTTTCTGTCCTCGTCAATTCCTCTCAGTATTTTATATGTCGTTATCATGTCCCCCCCTATCTCTCCTGTCCTCCAGTGCCGTCAGGTAGATTTCCCTTAACCTCTCCTCGTAGGACATACCCCTTACCTCTGGGACAAGTCTTGTTGCAAACCTTTGCACTTTCTCTAATTTCTTTACGTGCTTGGCTAGATATATGTGTGTGTGTGTGTGTGTGTGTGTGTGTACTCGCCTAATTGTGGTTGCAGGGGTCGAGACTCAGCTCCTGGCCCCGCCTCTTCACTGATCGCTACTAGGTCCTCTCTCTGATCCAGAGTTTTGCCATACCTCGTCTTAAAGCTATGTATGGTTCCTGCCTCTACTACATCACTTGCTAGGGGAGCTAGGCTATTCCACTTCCTGACGACTCTATGGCTGAAGAAATACTTCCTAACATCCCTGTGACTCGTCTGAGTCTTCAGCTTCCAATTGTGACCCCTTGTTTCTGTGTCCCCTCTATGGAACAACCTGTCTACTTTATCTATTCCATGCAGTATTTTGTATGTCGTTATCATGTCTTCCCTGACCCTCCTATCCTCCAAATGCCGTCAGTCCGATTTCCCTCAACCTTTCCTCGTAGGACATACCCCTGAGCTCCGGAACTAGCCTTGCTGCAAACCTTTGCACTTTCTCTAATTTCTTGACGTGCTTGACCAGGTGTGGGTTCCGAAATGGTGCTGCATACTCCAGTATGGGCCTGATGTACACAGTGTGTTTGTGTGTGTGTGTGTGTGTGTGTGTGTGTGTGTGTGTGTGTGTGTGTGTGTGTGTGTGTGTGTGTGTGTGTATGTGTGTGTGTGTGTGTATAGTCTTCTCTTCTGTTTATTCATTAACAGTTGTTTATTACAGCTTAATTTGAGTTCATAGACAATGTGGCCTAGTGAGGAGTAAGAATTTAAAGCTCCTTGGGCGAGGGAATGAGCTCAGTTGGGTTACAGTCGGTGTAGCAGACGGAATGTAATACAGTAAATATTACCTCCGAATCCTTCCTGTCAGATCACTGGGTAGTGGAGACGGTAGAGCATCGGACTGTCAGTTTACGGGAGGCGATACGCGCCTCCCTTCCATCCTTCTGTTTATCCAGTGACAGTAGCTTATTACCGAGACACTCAGTGACACACACCTGCTGGGGCACTGTGTAGTTAGCTTGTTGGATGCATGACTGCCTGGCTGCTTGTGTGTCTGGTGGCTGCCTGTGTTGAAGTTTAAGTGACTGATTTTGTGGTTGACTGGCTGTTTATGTGGCTGGTTGGTGTCTTTGTGATTGGTTGATTGTTTGTGTGGCTGTGTGTGTGTAGCTGGCTGATTGGCCGCGTGAGTGACTGATTGATTGTCTGCTTGAGTGACTGGCTTCCTGAGTGACTAATTGGCTGCCTGAGTGACTGACTGGCTGCCTGAGTGACTGACTGACTGGCTGCCTGCAGCAGTTGTGCTCCGGACATTCCTGCACCAGTTCTGCAACTCAGAAAGACGAGTCTCAGTGCAACGTTCTTGTTGTGCTCTCGGCTCAGTGTTGTTATTGTTGTGTTCTGGGCACCATGTATTATTAACACTTATATGCTAACAACAATCTCACCATTCCTCTCACCACTTTACCACAACCCTTTTCCAACCCTCGCTCCCCTTAAATACCTCTCCCACCTCTTCCAAAATTACCCCTCTCACAACCCCCCACCAAACATCAGAACAAAAGATACACTTACGCACCTCTTAATTGACGAAATAGAAACATGTACAATAACCGGGCATCTTTATTGTGCAGACGTATCGCCCACCTGTGGCTTTATCAATACACTACAAAGACAACAAAGCAGAAAACTGAAGAGGTAGAAGTTGAGGTAATCAGTCCCCGGGGGTGTCATCAGTCCACAACACAGTCACTAACTTCTTAGTCGTGAACGTTCAAGAACGTCATCTTGGGACTGTCAGACACTAGAGGGACCACAAACCTACAAGTACGTCATCTTGGGACTGTCAGACACTAGAGGGACCACAAACCTACAAGTACGTCATCTTGGGACTGTCAGACACTCCTACAAGTACGTCATCACTGTCAGTAGAGGGACCACAAACTACAAGTACGTCATCTTGGGACTGTCGACACTAGAGGGAGTACGTTGGGACTGTCAGACACTTGAGGGACCACAAACCTACAAGTACGTCATCTTGGGACTGTCAGACACTGACCACAAACCTACAAGTACGTCATCTTGGGACTGTCAGACACTAGACGGACCACAAACCTACAAGTACGTCATCTTGGGACTGTCAGACACTAGAGGGACCACAAACCTACAAGTACGTCATCTTGGGACTGTCAGACACTAGAGGGACCACAAACCTACAAGTACGTCATCTTGGGACTGTCAGACACTAGAGGGACCACAAACCTACAAGTACGTCATCTTGGGACTGTCAGACACTAGAGGGACCACAAACCTACAAGTACGTCATCTTGGGACTGTCAGACACTAGAGGGACCACAAACGTTCAAGGTCAGCAGGTGTGTCAGCATTTTATCACTGGCTCACACGCCAATATAACACAAGAAGGTTCTTAAACCAGTTATAAATAGACAGTTCTCAGTACTTAGCCTCGCTGTGACGCCCTAGTACTCTGCTATCTGTCTTTTCCATGTACTCCTAAGAACCCTCTATAAAATGCTTGCGTACTAGAGAGGCTTGTAAAGTAATGCTTGGTACTGAGACAGAGGGATGGGCAGGACACAGGGGCACAGGGAAGGCAAGGGGTAGGCAGGACACTGGGGCACAGGGATGGCAAGGGGTTGGCAGGACACAGGGGCACAGGGAAGGCGAGGGGTGGGCAAGACACAGGGGCACAGGGAAGGCAAGGGGTGGGCAGGACACAGGGGCACAGGGAAGGCTAGGGGGGGGCAAGACACAGGGGCAGTAGGGAAGGTGAGGGGTGGGCAAGACACAGGGGCATAGGGAAGGTGAGGGGTGGGCAAGACACAGGGACAGTAGTGAAGGTGAGGGGTGGGCAAGACACAGGGGCAGTAGTGAAGGTGAGGGGTGGGCAAGACACAGGGGCAGTAGGGAAGGTGAAGGGTGGGCAAGACACAGGGGCAGTAGGGAAGGTGAGGGGTGGGCAAGACACAGGGGCAGTAGGGAAGGTGAGGAGTGAGCAAGACACAGGGGCAGTAGGGAAGGTGAGGGGTGGGCAAGACACAGGGGCAGTAGGGAAGGTGAGGGGTGGGCAAGACACAGGGGCAGTAGGAAAGGTGAGGGGTGGGCAAGACACAGGGGCAGTACGGAAGGTGAGGGGTGGGCAAGACACACTGGCATAGGGAAGGTGAGGGATGGGCAAGACACAGGGGCAGTAGGGAAGGTGAGGGGTGGGCAAGACACAACGACATAGGGAAGGTGAGGGGTGGGCAAGACACAGGGGCAGTAGGGAAGGTGAGGGGTGGGCAAGACACAGGGGCAGTAGGGAAGGTGAGGGGTGGGCGAGACACAGGGGCAGTAGGGAAGGTGAGGGGTGGGTAAGACACAGGGGCAGTAGGGAAGGTGAGGGGTGGGCAAGACACAGGGGCAGTAGGGAAGGTGAGGGGTGAGCAAGACACAATGGCATAGGGAAGGTTAGGGGTGAGCAAGACACAGGGGCAGTAGGGAAGGTGAGGGGTGGGCAAGACACAATGGCATAGGGAAAGTGAGGGTTGGGCAAGACACAGGGGCAGTAGGGAAGGTGAGGGGTGGGCACGACACAGGGGCAGAAGGGAAGGTGAGGGGTAGGCAAGACACAATGGCATAGGGAAGGTGAGGGGTGGGCAAGACACAGGGGCAGTAGGGAAGGTGAGGGGTGGGCAAGACACACTGGCATAGGGAAGGTGAGGGATGGGCAAGACACAGGGGCAGTAGGGAAGGTGAGGGGTGGGCAAGACACAATGGCATAGGGAAGGTGAGGGGTGGGCAAGACACAGGGGCAGTAGGGAAGGTGAGGCAAGACACAAGGTAGGGAAGGTGAGGGGTGGGCAAGACACAGGGGCAGTAGGGAAGGTGAGGGGTGGGCAAGACACACTGGTAGGGAAGGTGAGGGGTGGGCAAGACACAGGGGCAGTAGGGAAGGTGAGGGGTGGGCAAGACACAATGGCATAGGGAAAGGTGAGGGGTGGGCAAGACTCAGGGGCAGTAGGGAAGGTGAGGGGTGGGCAAGACACAATGGCATAGGGAAGGTGAGGGGTGGGCAAGACACAGGGGCAGTAGGGAAGGTGAGGGGTGGGCAAGACACACTGGCATAGGGAAGGTGAGGGATGGGCAAGACACAGGGGCAGTAGGGAAGGTGAGGGGTGGGCAAGACACAATGGCATAGGGAAGGTGAGGGGTGGGCAAGACACAGGGGCAGTAGGGAAGGTGAGGGGTGGGCAAGACACAGGGGCAGTAGGGAAGGTGAGGGGTGGGCAAGACACAGGGGCAGTAGGGAAGGTGAAGGGTGAGCAAGACACAATGGCATAGGGAAGGTGAGGGGTGGGCAAGACACAGGGGCAGTAGGGAAGGTGAGGGGTGGGCAAGACACAATGGCATAGGGAAGGTGAGGGGTGGGTAAGACACAGGGGCAGTAGGGAAGGTGAGGGGTGGGCAAGACACAGGGGCAGTAGGGAAGGTGAGGGGTGGGCAAGACACAGGGGCAGTAGGGAAGGTGAGGGGAGAGCAAGACACAATGGCATAGGGAAGGTGAGGGGTGGGCAAGACACCGGGGCAGTAGTGAAGGTGAGGGGTGGGCAAGACACAGGGGCAGTAGGGAAGGTGAGGGGTGGGCAAGACACAGGGGCAGTAGGGAAGGTGAGGGGTGGGCAAGACACAATGGCATAGGGAAGGTGAGGGGTGGGCAAGACACAGGGGCAGTAGGGAAGGTGAGGGGTGAGCAAGACACAATGGCATAGGGAAGGTGAGGGGTGGGCAAGACACAGGGGCAGTAGGGAAGGTGAGGCAAGACACAGGGGCAGAGGAAGGTGAGCAAGACACAGGGGCAGTAGGGAAGGTGAGGGGTGGGCAAGACACAGGGGCAGTAGGGAAGGTGAGGGATGGACAAGACACACAGGGACAGTAGGGAAGGTGAGGGGTGGGCAAGGGCAAGACACAGGGACAGTAGGGAAGGTGAGGGGTGGGCAAGACACAGGGGCAGTAGGGAAGGTGAAGGGTGGACAAGACACAGGGACAGTAGGGAAGGTGAGGGGTGGGCAAGACACAGGGGCAGTAGGGAAGGTGAGGGGTGAGCAAGACACAGGGGCAGTAGGGAAGGTGAGGGGAGAGCAAGACACAGGGGCAGTAGGGAAGGTGAGGGGGTGAGGGGTGGGCAAGACACAGGGGCAGTAGGGAAGGTGAGGGGTGGGCAAGACACAGGGGCAGTAGGGAAGGTGAGGGGAGAGCAAGACACAGGGGCAGTAGGGAAGGTGAGGGGTGAGCAAGACACAGGGGCAGTAGGGAAGGTGAGGGGTGGGCAAGACACAGGGGCAGTAGGGAAGGTGAGGGGTGGGCAAGACACATTGGCAGTAGGGAAGGTGAGGGGTGGGCAAGACACAGGGGCAGTAGGGAAGGTGAGGGGTGGGCAAGACACAGGGGCAGTAGGGAAGGTGAGGGGTGGGCAAGACACAGGGGCAGTAGGGAAGGTGAGGGGTGGGCAAGACACAGGGGCAGTAGGGAAGGTGAGGGGTGGGCAAGACACAGGGGCAGTAGGGAAGGTGAGGGGTGGGCAAGACACAGGGGCAGTAGGGAAGGTGAGGGGTGGGCAAGACACAGGGGCAGTAGGGAAGGTGAGGGGTGGGCAAGACACAGGGGCAGTAGGGAAGGTGAGGGGTGGGCAAGACACAGGGGCAGTAGGGAAGGTGAGGGGTGGGCAAGACACAGGGGCAGTAGGGAAGGTGAGGGGTGGGCAAGACACAGGGGCAGTAGGGAAGGTGAGGGGTGGGCAAGACACAGGGGCAGTAGGGAAGGTGAGGGGTGGGCAAGACACAGGGGCAGTAGGGAAGAAATGTGAAGATCTCAAGAAAATATTGCAACACTTGTCTTCAATTTACTCTCTTCTTCCCCCTCCTCCTCTTCCCCTTCTTCCATCTCCTCCTCCTCTTCCTTCTCCTCCTCCTCTTCCCCTTCTTCCTTCTCCTCCTCCTCGTCCCCTTCTTCCTTCTTCTCCTCCTCGTCCCCTTCTTCCTTCTTCTCCTCCTCGTCCCCTTCTTCCTTCTTCTCCTCCTCGTCCCCTTCTTCCTTCTTCTCCTCCTCCATACACAAACATCTCCTGGGTCAGTGAGAGTAAACCAACACAAGATGGAAGTAAATTCGTGAATGCACATTTCGCACATTATATTGAAGGTGATGTATCGCAGCTAGTGGCTTTGTCAATCATCAGGGAACGAAAGGTCACTAGAGGCGAAACATCTCCGTCAATAATATGTCCAGAGTGTGTATACGAGAGTGCATTTTCTCACTGAGTTCTTTGTATGGATGACCTGGTTACGACACTGTTGTTATAGTGTGTGTGTGTGTGTGTGTGTGTGTGTGTAGGTGTGAGTGTGTGTGTAGGTGTGTGTGTGTGTGTGTGTGTGTGTGTGTGTGTGTGTAGGTGTGTGTGTGTGTGTGTGTGTGTGTAGGTGTGTGTGTGTGTGTGTGTGTGTAGGTGTGTGTGTGTGTGTAGGTGTGTGTGTGTGTGTGAATGTGTGTGTAGGTGTGTGTGTGTAGGTGTGTGTGCGTGTGTGTGTGTGTGTGTGTGTGTGTGTGTGTGTGTGTACTCACCTAATTGTACTCACCTAATTGTGGTTGCAGAGGTCGAGACTCAGCTCCTGGCCCCGCCTCTTCACTGATCGCTACTGGATCCTCTCTCTCTCTCTGCTTCCTGAGCTTTGTCATACCTCTTCTTAAAACTATGTATGGTTCCTGCCTCCACTACTTCACTTGCTAGGCTATTCCACTTGCTGACAACTCTATGACTGAAGAAATACTTCCTAACGTCCCTGTGACTCGTCTGAGTCTTCAGCTTCCAGTTGTGACCCCTTGTCCCTGTGTCCCCTCTCTGGAACATCCTATCTCTGTCCACCTTATCTATTCCCCGCAGTATCTTGTATGTCGTTATCATGTCTCCCCTGACCCTTCTGTCCTCCAGTGTCGTCAGTCCGATTTCCCTTAACCTTTCCTCGTACGACATTCCCTTGAGCTCTGGGACTAGCCTTGTTGCAAACCTTTGTACTTTCTCTAACTTCTTGACGTGCTTGACCAGGTGTGGGTTCCAGACTGGTGCTGCATACTCCAGTATGGGCCTAACATACACAGTGTACAGTGTCTTGAACGATTCCTTATTGAGGTATCGGAACGCTATTCTCAGGTTTGCCAGGCGCCCGTATGCTGCAGCGGTTATTTGGTTGATGTGTGCCTCCGGTGATGTACTCGGTGTTATGGTCACCCCAAGGTCTTTCTCCCTGAGTGAGGTCTGTAGTCTTTGTCCACCTAGCCTATATTCTGTCTGCGGTCTTCTTTGCCCCTCCCCAATCTTCATGACTTTGCATTTGGCTGAATTGAATTCGAGGAGCCAGTTACTGGACCACATGTCCAGCCTCTCCAGGTCTCTTTGCAGTCCTGCCTCATCCTCGTCCGATTTAATTCTTCTCATCAACTTCACGTCATCTGCGAACAGGGACACTTCAGAGTCTATTCCTTCCATCATGTCGTTCACATATATCAAAAATAGCACTGGTCCTAGAACTGACCCCTGTGGGACCCCGCTCGTAACAGGCGCCCACTGTGATACCTCTTCACGTACCATGACTCGTTGCTGCCTCCCTGTCAGGTATTCCCTTATCCATTGCAGTGCCCTTTCTTTTACGTGTGCCTGATCCTCCAGCTTCTGCACTAATCTCTTGTGGAGAACTGTGTCAAAGGCCTTCCTGCAGTCTAGGAAAACGCAATCTACCCAACCCTCTCTCTCGTGTCTTACTTCTGTTACCTTGTCATAAAACTCCAGGAGGTTTGTGATACAAGATTTGCCTTCCATGAACCCATGCTGGTTTTCATTTATAATCTTGTTCCTTTCCAGGTGTTCGACCACTCTCCTCCTGATAATCTTCTCCATGACTTTGCACACAATACATGTCAGAGACACAGGTCTGTAGTTTAGTGCCTCGTTTCTGTTTCCTTTCTTAAATATGGGGACTACATTAGCTGTCTTCCATTTCTCAGGTAGTTGCCCAGTTTCAAGGGATGTGTTGAAGATTGTGGTTAGAGGCACACACAGCATCTCTGCTCCTTCTCTAAGGACCCATGGGGAGATGTTGTCCGGTCCCATCGCCTTTGAGGTGTCAAGGTCACTTAAGAGCTTCTTCACCTCCTCCTCAGTTGTTCGTATGTCATCCAACACTTGTTGGTATATTCCCTCTTGATGTTCCCTTCTGTGCTGTCTTCCCACAGCCCTTCCTGTCTCTACTGTAAAAACTTCCTTAAATCTCCTGTTCAGCTCCTCACATACCTCCTGATCATTTCTTGTGAGTTCTCCACCTTCTGTCCTTAATCTGATCACCTGGTCTTTCACTGTTGTCTTCCTCCTGATGTGGCTATACAACAGTTTCGGGTCAGTCTTGATTCTCGATGCTATGTCATTTTCATACTGTCGCTGGGCCTCCCTCCTTACCTGTGCGTACTCATTCCTGGCTCTGCGACTGATCTCCCTATTTTCGTGTGTTCTCTGCCTTCTGTACTTTTTCCATTCTCTATTGCACTTTGTTTTTGCCTCCTTACACCGTCGGGTAAACCAGGGGCTTGTTCTGGTCTTCCCGTTGTTACTGTTGCCCTTGGGAATGAACCTTTCCACTGCCTCCTTGCATTTTGTTGCTACATATTCCATCATTTCATTTACTGGCTTTCCTGCCAGTTCTCTGTCCCACTGGACCTCCCGCATGAAGTTCTTCAACCCTATGTAGTCCCCTCTTTTATAGTCAGGCTTTTCCCATTCTACTCCTGTTATTCTCTCCACTTGCAGCTCTACTATGTATTCAAAGCACAGAACCACGTGGTCGCTAGCTCCTAGGGGACTCTCATACTTGATATCCTCAATGTCTGAGCTGCCCAGGGTGAACACAAGGTCCAATCTTGCTGGTTCATCCTCCCCTCTCACTCTGGTAGTGTCCTTAACATGTTGGTGCATGAGGTTTTCCAGCACCACGTCCAACATCCTGGCTCTCCATGTTTCGGGACCCCTATGTGGCTCCAGGTTTTCCCAGTCAATCTCCCTGTGGTTGAAATCCCCCATAACCAGCAACTTTGCTCTGCTGGAGTGAGCTCTTCTTGCCACCTCAGCAAGTGTGTCCACCATTGCTCTGTTGCTCTCTTCATATTCCTCTCTTGGCCTCCTGCAGTTCTGTGGTGGATTATACATCACTGCAATGACCACTTTGTGTTCCCCAGACTGAAGTGTACCTGCTATGTAGTCTCTTTCTCCTGTCTCATCTATTCCTTCCATTTTCTCGAATTTCCATCTGTTTTTTACGAGCAGAGCAACCCCACCTCCCCCCCTACCCCTTCTATCTTTCCTCATGATCTGGTATCCTTGTGGGAAGATTGCATCTGTTATTGTCTCCATGAGTTTTGTTTCTGTAACTGCTATGATGTCTGGGGACTTCTCATTGATTCTTTCTTGCCATTCCTCATGTTTATTCGTTAATCCATCTGCATTTGTGTACCAAACCTTCAACTTCTGTTCTAATACTGTAACTGTGGTGCGGGGGGTGGAAACAGAGGGATCGGTGTGTGATGGTTGGCTTGGAATGTTCAGTTGCCTTGGGGGTGTCGTGGCTGGAGTCCTTCTGCAGGTGTTTCTGGGGGGTGCGCTTGTCCTTCCATTTGATCCTGGGTTATTCTGCTCTCCTTTTTCATTTCCTCCCATTTCTCCTTTCGTTTTTGAACTCTCTCTTTCATTGTCTTCCTTTCGTCCTGTGTTCTGTCTCGGTCGAGGTACACACTCCGGAACTCCTGCTTGCCTCTCAGCCGTGCTTTCTCCTGCAGGTGTGTGTGTGTGTGTGTGTGTGTACTCACCTAGTTGTACTCACCTAGTTGAGGTTGCGGGGGTCGAGTCCGAGCTCCTGGCCCCGCCTCTTCACTGATCGCTACTAGGTCACTCTCCCCGAGCCGTGAGCTTTATCATACCTCTGCTTAAAGCTATGTATGGATCCTGCCTCCACTACATCGCTTCCCAAACTATTCCACTTACTGACTACTCTGTGGCTGAAGAAATACTTCCTAACATCCCTGTGATTCATCTGTGTCTTTAGCTTCCAACTGTGTCCCCTTGTTGCTGTGTCCAAACTCTGGAACATCCTGTCTTTGTCCACCTTGTCAATTCCCCTCAGTATTTTGTATGTCGTTATCATGTCCCCCCTATCTCTCCTGTCCTCCAGTGTCGTCAGGTTGATTTCCCTTAACCTCTCCTCGTAGGACATACCTCTTAGCTCTGGGACTAGTCTTGTTGCAAACCTTTGCACTTTCTCTAGTT
>NW_027195172.1:0-17500 GCF_038502225.1 Cherax quadricarinatus
GAAACTGAATAAACAACCCTATGCCAAAATACAGTTAGATATAGCTGTTTTTTTCCACAATTCTGGTAAACAGACATATGACCTAGCCAGAATCACTGTTGGTCTAGGAAACAGGAAAAAGACAGTAGAAGCTGTGGTAGTAGATGATTTGCCTAAGTCTGTGCAGATCCAGGGATTAAAAGAAACAGTTGCAGCACTGAAAGCAGCTAAGGTCAAGTTAGCCTGTCCTGACATACAGACGGACACAATCAGTCCAATTGATTTAATCATTGGAAGTGATTATTATCACTGTTTTGTGCAAAATATAGTAAGTAAACATGATGTTCACTTGCTGAAAACAGCAGGAGGCCACATGATATGTGGTCCCATTCCCTCTCAAAGTGGGAAAGAAGCTGATATTGATTCAGTGGAAAATGTACTAGTTACGAGAATAACCGCTGATCATGTACCACAGCAAAAATTATCATTACTGGAAGAAATGAATGAACCAGTTGATAAGTTGTGGGATTTAGATGCGATAGGTATTGATGTAAATAAACCAAGCCCACAAGAGTCTCAGACTTATAACCAATATTTGGACACTGTCAAATATAAAGATGGACAGTATTGGGTTAGGTTACCATGGAAATTAAATCCACCACATCTACCTAGCAATTATCGCATGGCTTTCGGACAGATGAAAGCACAAATACATGAGCTCAGGAAGAATCCAGAGTTACTGACTGTCTATGATAATATCATACAAGAACAGTTGGACAATAAATTCATTGAGGAAATAGTCGAAGATAAGTTGAAGACAAACGCTCATTGTCTCCCGCACCATGGGGTCAGAAAAGATTCTGAAACCACTCCACTACGTGTTGTATATAATTGCAGCGCACGTGCAAATAAAGATGTAGCAAGTCTTAATGACTGTCTGATGACCGGACCCTCACTAACTGAGAAGCTTGCAGACGTGCTTATGAAATTTCGCACAAACCCATATGCCTACACGGCTGATATTTCCAAGGCTTTCTTAAGAGTAGGACTACAAGAAATAGATAGAGATTATACTCGATTCTTGTGGCCTGAAAATCCACATGATCCTCAAAGTCCTGTGAAAACTTATCGTTTCAAATCAGTATTATTTGGTGCAACATCCTCTCCATTCTTACTAGAAGCTACTCTAAATACACATTTGAAGAAATCTGAAAGTCCCTTCAAAGAAGTCTTAAAGAAAAGTTTCTATGTGGACAATCTTCAAGGTACTGTGAATAAAGAGGAGGATTTGAAATCCTTATACAGAGAAGCTAACAAGGAGATGAAAGAAGCAAATATGCCTCTAAGGATGTGGAATACAAATTCAAAGCAATTAAGGGAACTTATCAAAGAAGATTTCCCTGAAACTGAAATTCCTGATTGCAACAATATGCTGGGACTTAATTGGAACACACAGGAAGATACTTTGAGTCTCAAAAGGATAAACAATAAATCATGCAGTACACTCACTAAACGTAGTTTACTGTCAGAGGTATCACAATGTTTTGATCCTCTAGGACTCGTCTCACCAATTACCATAAAGGGTAAAATGCTTATGCAAGATGCATGGAAACTCAAAATTGGATGGGATGAGAACTTGCCTCTAGAAATGAGTCAAGCATGGGATGAAATATCCAGGGAGTTTAAACAACTTCATCAAATTAAATTTCCAAGACAAATAGGTCAAGAGGGAAACAAGTACACATTACATGTGTTCTGTGATGCGTCAACCAGAGGTTATGGCGCTGTAGCTTACATGAGTAATGCTGAAGGAAGTACACTAATTACTTCAAAGGCCAGGGTAGCACCCTTGAAGGTCAGAACAGTACCACAATTGGAACTGACAGCACTCTATGTAGGTACAAAATTAGCTGTCTATCTCAACAAAGTACTTGATCATCTCACTATTGAGAAAACCGTGATCTGGAGTGATAATGAAGCAGTTCTCCAGTGGTTAAGAAATAATAAGAGTAAGCTGGTCTATGTACAGAACAGAGTAGCAGAAATAAAAGAGATGCAGAGAGATTATCTCTTTCTTCACGTCTCTACCCAAGAGAATCCAGCTGACATGTTGTCACGTGGTGTCCCACTTAAGAAATTTGTGTATAATAAATTATGGCTCCACGGACCGAACTGGCTCTCTGATGAAAATAACTGGCATCAGCAAAAAGCTCACATTATGCCAGAAGAAACAGTCTGCTTGAACACAGCAGAAATAAGTTGTGTAAATACTGCAGACACAACAGAAATAGTCATTGATGGATCTAAATACTCATCTTTGGGTAAACTCTTAAGAGGTAATTACAGCTCTTGTCTTTAAATTCATTAAAGGAATGAAACCTGATTATGAATGTCTTGAACCCATTAAATACTGGGTGAAACTAATACAGAAAGACGTTTTCTCTACAGAATATAAATTTCTAGAAACACAAGATAAATCCCCAAAGAAACCTGTTATGATTAATTCTTTAGGACTTTATCTCGACTCAGAAAAGATTATGAGATGTCGAGGAAGAATTCATAATTCTTCACTACCTAAAGAAGCCATACATCCAATATTGATCCCCAAGAATCATTGGCTGACAAAACTGATTGTGCAAAACGCCCACAGTAACGTGTTACATGGTGGGGTAGCTGACACACTTTGTCATATACGACAATCCTACTGGATACCTCAAGGTCGACAAAGTGTGAAAAAACAAATAAAGGACTGTATTACTTGTCACTACAATATGCGAGTATGTCAGTATCCAGGTCCACCTCCATATCCCTCTGAAAGAGTTTGTCATATCACTCCATTTGAGGTGACAGGTGTAGATTACACTGGACCAATAATTTTAACCAAAACAGTTGACAAAGTTCCCATCAAGGTGTACATCTGTTTGTTCACTTGTGCTACAACTAGAGCAGTACATCTAGAAGTAGCCACTGACATGTCTGCTGAAACTTTTATCAAATTATTCAGAAGGTTTGCAGCCAGAAGGGCATGTCCTAGACTGATGATTTCAGATAATGCAACGAACTTTGTTGCTGGTGCTGCTTATATAAGCAAGATCTTTGATCAACCAGAAGTACAACAGATGCTGAATCAACGCAGTTGTCGTTGGAGATACATTCCTCCTAAATCTCCATGGCACGGCGGATTTTATGAAAGAATGATCGGCATTGTAAAACGTTGTTTAAGGAAGACTCTTCATCGTCAGAGAATAGACTTAGAAGAATTCCATACAGTTGTGACTGAAATAGAAAATAGAGTCAACAACAGACCTCTAACTTATGTTACCGATGATCTGGACAATTTAGAAGTGTTAAGTCCATCTCATTTACTCCATGGCAGAAGGCTCGAACCTGTTCCTCCCATGAATGATAAAGAAATCATAGAGGATCCTACTTATTTCGAACCTGAGCAACTCAGACGTAAATTCAAACACCTTAATAAAGTGATTGAACGTTGGGAGAAAATTTGGCGAGAAGACTATCTCACCTCATTGAGAGAACACTTCTATGGAGCTGGTGTTCCTGAAAATCATAAGTCCTTAAGACCTGGTGACATAGTGATTATCGATAATGATGGTCCGAGGTCCCAATGGCCACTTGGAAAAATTGTGACCATATATCCTGATGCAAATGGAATCATCAGGACAGTTGATGTTTTGAGCAAAGGTGTAGTGAATAAGCGGACAATAAATAAACTAGTGCCGTTAGAATTACGCAGTGTTGAAAACAAAATTAGTGATTCTCCAGACACCACACAGACTAAAGCTGTTCAGAAAAGACAAGCAGCAGTGGTGGCGAGTGAGAAAATCAAATTAATGTTAAGTTATGAATAGTTCACCTGCAGCGAACCTCCGCCGCCCCCCAGTGTGGAGAAATTTTCTCCAGGAGGGGGGTATCAGCCCCCTTCAGCCCTTTCAGCCCTGAGGGGCCAAGCCTCTCAGCCCTGAGGGGCCACTCAGAAGGGGCGAGCGTCTTGTTTACTGCTAGAGTGAGTAATTGATCACAGATGCTATGCCACGTAATCAAGTGACCTCTGCTCCTTGCAGCGGTGTTGCAACGTGTATTTTTATAAGAGACAGTACATCTCTTACTTAGCAGGACAATTAAGGAAAATCCTGCTCCCACTTTATTACCATAGTAAAAATAGTGTACATTGTTGTCTACGCTTAAGACAGCAAGAAACAAACATTCTGCTTTGCTTCATCGAGGAGGTGACAAGGATGCAAGGTACTAGGTTAGCATTTTTTTTGTGCTGGGGGCAGTGACGGCATGGAGCGCTGTAGCGTCTGGCAGACTATCTTTGACTCTACTACGAGTGACACTGACGCCAGGATAACCAACAAAGAACACTGATCTGTGCGTTAGTGTGGACAAAGTGTCTCACAAAACACGATAAACATAAGAGAGGTGTGATCAGCTTCTCTTGTGATACATTGTGAACAATAAAGACAAATCTTGTGGAACATAGTGTACCAGTGTGCGTTTCCTAGACAATGGAAGACGTGGACATCCAAGGACACTTCAGCTTCTATCAAGTCACCGATATCTGTCGAAGGTGTTGAGAACACCATAGCTCACGTTACAAAGAGCAAGGTATGTTACGAATTTCTTGTAGATCGGGGGATTGCGCAATTCTTGAGTCACAAGGAGTTTGTAATCAACCTATAATCGGCAGTAAGGTGTGGACTTTTGAGTCCAAACAAGTAGGTATTTCGTCAGCCATCATCGAATGAAATATGCTGACATAACACCCCCTAGGGGTAATTTATACTTACAAATTGTATCTCTTGACAGCCCACTGTTGTGATGGTTTCGACAGCTTCTAGACCTCGTCTGCAGGGGCGGCTGTGTAGACGATTTGCTGTCATTTATCAGCTAAGTGTTCATTATATATAGTTATAATAAACACAGCAGGTAAGGCCAAAAATTCTCAACAATAATGATAACCTGGTATAGGATATAATGATGACCTGGTATAGGATATAATGATGACCTGGTATAGGATATAATGATGACCTGGTATAGGATATAATGATGACCTGGTATGGAATATAATGATGACCTGGTATAGAATATAATGATGACCTGGTATAGGATATAAGGATGACCTGGTATGGAATATAATGACCTGGTATGAGGTATAAGGATGACCTGGTATGGGGTATATAGATGACCTGGTATGAGATATAAGGATGACCTAGTATGGGATATAAGGATGACCTGGTATGGGGTATAAGGATGACCTGGTATGAGGTATAAGGATGACCTGGTATGGGATATAAGGATGACTTGGTGTGGGATATAAGGATGACCTGGTATGGGATATAAGGATGATCTTTTATGGGATATAAGGATGACCTGGTATGGGATATAAGGATGACCTGGTATGGGATATAAGGTCACATCAAACTCATGACACAACACAGTGGAAGAAGAAAACAACTTAGGCAACACACCTTTTTTGTTATCATAATTTTATCTCGTGTAAATACATTGTGAAAATGAGAGAAACTCGCAGTTTATTAACTATCCATTAATTCTCAAAATTTCAACTCACCTTCGAGTATTAATCTTCACAACTTATCATCAACCATCTCTTACCATCCACATTATGTGAAGCAGGACTCACATGTTGCTTTATTGGCGTGAATGTTTTCTCTCTCTCTCTCTCTCTCTCTCTCTCTCTCTCTCTCTCTCTCTCTCTCTCTTTTATCAACTTGTTCATTAAATGTTCTAACCCATATCAGCGTGAGTACATGTTCTTTACCAGATCGACATTGCATGCGAATATAAAGTCAAGAAAGTTTTCCAGCCATCTTGAATTTCTAAATAAAAACCTTACGAGAATCTTACCATAGATCAAATAATTGATGGATTAACACAAACTTGCTACATTTTTACTCAAGGGTCCCTCTCATTATTTTTACATGGTTACTCATAGGTCCCTCATATCTTCCTTGTATGGTTACTTACATGGTCTTTCACATTTTTGTTAAACCATCGAGTGGGTTTTTTTTTCTATGTTCACTTTAAACCTCCATTTTATTATTGTCATCTTCGATGACTACCTCCAGTCGAAAGAAGGAAAAGGACACTGCCAAACTTTTAGATAGTAGAAGTGTGTAGAGGTTCGAGCACAAAGCACTTTCCTTTTTACTGTTTTTAATGTAAATCATTGTCGCATAATTTATGAAGTGTCTTTGACTTACGTAAATTTAATGCCATCCGAAATGAAAAATAATCACATGTCAGTTTTATAACTAATCGAAATTGTCATTATTATTTGCGACCACTGTCAGCCTCAGAGTTATCTCTGAGTTACCAGACCTTGCCACGTGGAGGCCAGTGGTTCGTCTTTAAGGTCCACCCATCCACTTACTGTGTTTTTGATGCTTTCCCCAGGCTCATGTGTCCAGGAGTCCATCTGTGTCCCCTCAGATATTCTCCCTTCTCCACTTCTCCAAGGTCTGCCTCAGCAACCAGTATCCTCCTCTTTCCCAGGTCCGTGTATCCAGGAGACCATCTGTCCGCCTTCAGATATTCTCCATTTCCCACTTCCCCAGGGTATCCTTGCCTTTCCAAGGTCCATGTGTCCAGGAATCCATCCGTGGGCCCCCGGATGTCTCCCCTTCCTCACTTCCCTTAGGATATCTTCCAGTCTCAGCCTTCCCCAGGTTATGTATCCCGAAGTCAGCTCAGCCACCCTCAGTGATCTAGCTAGATGAGAACGAGGTCTTGTCTACCTGGCCTACGGTAGAGACTGTCCAGGTGGGTGGAATTACAGGAGGTGACACACAGAAAACTGCGTCCAGTAATTACATCCAACAAGACAGTCTAGACCGTAGGTCAGCCAGACGCAGCCAAGCTACCGTCCAGTTCGGCACACTCGTCAGTACTGGTTCCTGCACACTGGCCAGTACTGGCTCCTGCACACTGCCCAGTACTGGCTCCTGCACACTGGCCAGTACTGGTTCCTGCATGCTGGCCAGTACTGGCTCCTGCACACTGCCCAGTACTGGTTCCTGCACACTGGCCAGTACTGGTTCCTGCACACTGGCCAGTACTGGCTCCTGCACACTCGCCAGTACTGGTTCCTGCACACTGGCCAGTACTGGCTCCTGCACACTCGCCAATACTGGTTCCTGCACACTCGCCAGTACTGGTTCCTGCATACTGGCCAGTACTGGCTCCTGCACACTCGCCAGTACTGGTTCCTGCATACTGGCCAGTACTGGTTCCTGCACACTCGCCAGTACTGGTTCCTGCACACTGGCCAGTACTGGCTCCTGCACACTCGCCAGTACTGGTTCCTGCACACTGGCCAGTACTGGTTCCTGCACACTCGCCAGTACTGGTTCCTGCATACTGGCCAGTACTGGTTCCTGCACACTCGCCAGTACTGGTTCCTGCACACTGGCCAGTACTGGCTCCTGCACACTCGCCAGTACTGGTTCCTGCATACTGGCCAGTACTGGTTCCTGCACACTGGCCAGTACTGGCTCCTGCACACTCGCCAGTACTGGTTCCTGCACACTCGCCAGTACTGGTTCCTGCATACTGGCCAGTACTGGCTCCTGCACACTCGCCAGTACTGGTTCCTGCATACTGGCCAGTACTGGCTCCTGCACACTGGCCAGTACTGGCTCCTGCACACTGGCCAGTACTGGCTCCTGCACACTGGCCAGTACTGGTTCCTGCATACTGGCCAGTACTGGCTCCTGCACACTGGCCAGTACTGGTTCCTGCACACTGCCCAGTACGCCTCTGAGATATTATCTTATGCTGTAATGTTCTGTGATGTGTGAATGTCACTCAAAATGTAAGATTAATGTTGTGTTGTGGCACACAATGTTATTTCTTCATTCCTAATGTTAATGCTATAAATAATACTTAACGTTAATGTTTAAGTCTGCTCACAGTAATTAAAAATAGTAAGCTTCCATTAATGACTATCTGCTAACTTAATTATTTTTCAGTTCTTAAGAGTTGTAGTGATTCATAATTCAAATAAAATCGAAGAAGTGCTGCAGAAAGTATTAAAAATAAAGATTCCAGAAATATTTCCTTATAAATAGAGCATTTGAAGAATGTCAGCTCTGCTACTGACCTGGTCATGCAGGATAGACGCTAATTAATTGGAGCAAGATCCCTGTCTACTGGACGGTTTGACATTTGAACTCACCTCTAAAATCTGAATTGTGGTGCTACAACCAATTAGTGAAAGAAATTTCAGAACATCGGACGAACACCGTCGCCCAGGATTTTGAAGATATCATAACCATTCAAGGAAGCCAGGAACTTTGACAATAGAGAACCTGCACATGCCAATTATTTACAAAAAATTGTCCTGGTTACCATCCACGAGCGTTGAAATTGAAACCCGTTGAAATTCGAAAAGTTGGAAATAGAAAAAGGACCAGAGACCCTCTCAAAGATCCCGAAGGTTCCAGGTAGGGAAATTTGAAATCATTATATTCACTTAAAAAGAGAAATAAGAAAACGGAATAAGAAAAGCCAAAAGAGATTATGAAGTTAAAGTCGCAATGGATTCGAAGATTAACTAAAAGATTCTTTCATGTAAATAAAAGTAGGATTAGGGACAAGACAGACCCACTTGAATGCTGCTCAGGTTAGCTGACTGAGAGTGAGAAACAAATGTACTCAGTCTTCAACAATAACACAGAAGATCGGTACAGCAATATACAAGAACAATACAACACAGTAACACAGAAGATCAGTACAGTACAGTAACACAGAACTGTACAGCACAGTAACACAGAAGAGTACAGTACACCATCGTGACTACTGTCAGGGAGGGTTGAGAGGGAATAACATCACAGTGTCCTCTGTCAAGGAGGCTGGAGTGGGAATAACACTACCATACTAATAATAATAATAATAATAATAATAATAATAATTTTTTTTTATTATCACACTGGCCGATTCCCACCAAGGCAGGGTGGCCCGAAAAAGAAAAACTTTCACCATCATTCACTCCATCACTGTCTTGCCAGAAGGGTGCTTTACACTACAGTTTTTAAACTGCAACATAAACACCCCTCCTAATAATAGTAATAATAATATTAGTAGTAATAATAATAATAATAATAATAATAATAATAAAATTAATAAAATTAATAAAATTATTATTTGCGACCACTGTCAGCCTCAGTTATCTCTGAGTTACCAGACCTTGCCACGTGGAGGCCAGTGGTTCGTCTTTAAGGTCCACCCCCCCCTCGCCTTCCCCAGGTTCATGTGTCCAGGAATCCATCCGTGGGCCCCCGGATGTCTCCCCTTCCTCACTTCCCTAAGGTCAGCCTCGCCTCTGTCTCTCTGCCTTCCAGCCTCAGCCTTCCCCAGGTTCATGTATCCAGGAATCCATCCATCCTCCTCCGGATGTTTTCCCTTCCTCACTTTTCCAAGGTCAGCCTCACCAACCTGTATTCTTGCCTTTCCCAGGTTCAAGTATCCAGGAATCCATCCGTTCGCTCCCGGATGTCTCCCCTTCCCCAATTACCCAAGGTCAGCCTCAACTACATCCTTCCCCAGGTTCATGTATCCAGGAATTCATCCGTTCGCTCCCAGATGTCTCCCCTTCCCCACTTACCTAAGGTCGGCGGTACCTTCCCCGGATCAGTGTCTCCAGGAGTCCACTTGTGTCACCTCAGGTGGACTCCCTTCTCCACTTTTCCAAAGTCAGCGGTATTCATGCTTTCCCCAGGTTCATGTATCCAGGAATTCATCCGTTCGCTCCCGGATGTCTTCCCTTCCTCACTTACCTAAGGTTGGCGGTGCCTTCCCGGATCGGTGTCTCCAGGAGTCCACTTGTGTCACCTCAGGTGGACTCCCTTCCTCACTTCCCCAGAGTCAGCGGTGCGTTCCCCGCATCAGTGTCTCCAGGAGTCCACTAGTGTCACCTCAGGTGGACTCCCTTCTCCACTTCTCCGAAGTCAGCGGTATTCATGCTTTCCCCAGGTTCATGTATCCAGGAATCCATCCGTCTACCGCCAGATGTCTCCCCTTCCCCACTTACTTTGCCAAGGTCAGCCTCAACTACTAATATTCAAGCTTTTCCCAGGTTCATGTATCCAGGAATTCATCCGTTCGCTCCCGGATGTCTCCCTTTCCCCACTTACCTAAGGTCAGCCTCAACAACCTTCCACAAGTTCATGTATCCAGGAATCCATCCGTTCGCTCCCGGATGTCTTCCCTTCCCCACTTACCTAAGGTCGGCGGTGCCTTCCCAGATCGGTGTTTCCAGGAGTCCACTTGTGTCACCTCAGGTGGACTCCCTTCCTCACTTCCCCAGAGTCAGCGGTGCCTTCCCCGCATCAGTGTCTCCAGGAGTCCACTAGTGTCACCTCAGGTGGACTCCCTTCCCACTTCCTCAGAGTCAGCGGTGCCTTCCCCGGATCAGTGTCTCCAGGAGTCCACTAGTGTCACCTCAGGTGGACTCCCTTCCTCACTTCCCCAGAGTCAGCGGTTGCCACCTTCAGTGACCTCGCTGCATGGAAACTTGGTCTTGTCTAGCTGGTCTACGGTAGAGACTGTCCAGGTGGGTGGAATTACTGGAGGTGACACACAGAAAACTGCGTCCAGTAATTACACCCACCAAGACAGCCTGGACCGTAGGTCAGCTAGACGCCACCAAGCTGCCTCACAGTTCAGCCACCTCTGAGAGGCTAATTAACATAAATTTTGGAAATCCTTTTATATTACACTATGAATTTGTACTTAGTACGAGATTTTCTTGCATATTTAGCAGCTTAAAAGTATTTGTGAGTGTTTTATTTTATGTGGATGAATTGCCAAGTGTTGAAGAACTTTTCCACCTCCATCAAAACTGTTTTAAATATTACACTGTTTCATTTTTATTTATTTATTTGCCTTTTTCATTTGACCCTGAAAGGCTAACAAACGCACAAACATACACATATATAAGTATTTTCACATACATTTATACGCTGGTTTACGGTATTTTGACGACATTCTTTGTGAAACATGTAAATATATAAAACGGGACACGTTTGTGACAATTGTGGAGGACTGTGTCGTGCGTACATATTCTTATGTATGAATGATTGTAATACTTACGTGTTATTGTGTATTGGTGTCATGTGTACATGTTACAGTATTTATGAATGTCATGTGTACATGCTATTTTGTAAGAATGAGTGTAATGTTTTCGTAATGTGTATGAGTGTCACACATTGCGTATACACATTGTGTATGAGTGTACATTATATATTGTGCATTGATGAGTGTCAAATGAGAATCTCTAAATCTCCTCCATGAAAACTGTAAAAAAAATATAATAATCTCTGTTTCTCGTGTTTCGTAAATGAATTTGGAGGTTGAAGATGGAATCAATGGCAAATGCATGCATGTATACATATCAACGCAAAATAAGCATGAATATATATATATATATATATATATATATATATATATATATATATATTTATATATATATATATATATATATATATATATATATATATATATATATATATATATATATATATTTATATATATATATATATATATATATATATATATATATATATATATATATATATATATATATATATATATATATATATATATATATATATATATATATATATAATATATATATATATATATATATATATATATATATATATATATATATATATATATATATATATATATATATATATATATATATATATGTGTGTGTGTGTGTGTGTGTGTGTGTGTGTGTACAGAGTTTTAACACAATATGTTAATAAAATTGTATTTACAGTAACATTTGGTCTACATGATAGCTTTCTTTTTATATATTGTTTTCTGATCAAAGTGCAGTAACATCACAGGTGACGTCACACAACATTATCTAACACCAAGTTTTTTGTGCAAATCTTTACCGTCTTTCTTGCATATTATAACTTAATTCAATAATATAGCTACCACAACATTGCCTAAGATTAAATTTATTTGTAACTCCACTAACATCTCTCATTTATATTTTACGAACCAATAAATGTACCCAAGTGCAGCTTTCCTTTACATAAGTGTTGTTAACTAATGTATTTCAGTGTTTACACATGATCCACAAATTACCTTCACTTTCTGAATTGACAGTCTTCTATGTTGCGTATATTTTGTCTTCCATCACTTCAATAATCATAATTCTGACATACATTTTACATGGTATGGTCAACAGTTTTATTTCATTATAATTATTACATACTTTAAAGTTTTTAACCATTTTCTTCTTTTATAAACATTATGAACAAAATCATGAACTATTCCTGTTCATAATTACAACTGTGTCACTCCCTTCAATCTAAAAAGGAAGGGGGGGGGGGGGGCAGTGCCGTACCACATGACCTCCATTATTTATCGTTCGATTTGCTTTCACTTTTTTTGAACGTTAAGAAGCATCTTTCCATCATGTATTGATCAAGTTTCAATAAGATTGCCCAACAAACAACTGAGAAAAAAAGTATTTTCCATATTTACTACTAATAATATATAAAGCAAGTTATTGTGGTAGTGGGACCTGGAGAAACTGTTTGGCAATACCTACGATTAAAAAATACTAATCTGTATTTATCACGTTTAGCTGGACTGTAATTTACCCTATCTTCATTCTTAAAAAAATAAAGTGTGTATTGGTTTGACATTTAGCCAATATTAATCTTCACACAAATAAAAAACAATTTACGATATCTCAAAAAAATAATCACCAGTTTGTAAAACAATCTTTCTTTTATGTTGTCTGTGAATTTCATTGCATTCCTATTTCTAGATGTTTTAATTATTAAGGGTAATAATGAATTCAAATTTAAAATTTACAGAAAACCTACAAATAACTGTTCCTATGTCCACTATTATTCCTAGCATCAAGATAGAGTCAAACTGTCTGTTTTCTCATCAATGTTTTTGAGAGCTTTACGAATTTGTAGTCCTGAGTTCATAGATGAGGAAATATCCAAAATTTATGAAATAGGTAATGATTTAAAATACCCAAGAAATGTAATTGATAAATCTTTTAAAGTTGCTAGGAACACTTTTTATAATCCAAAAAAGGGCAACCAGCCTTATTCAACTAAAAATATGTTGGTTCTCCCTTACCATGAAACCTTGGTTGATATGCCTTCTCTTCTTAAGACTTTTAATATTAAAGTTGTATTCAAAAATCTTGATACAGTAAAAAACTTTTGATTAAGAATTCCCCCCAAAATGCTGATGGATGTGTCTATAAGATTCCTTATTACGGTCAAACTGGTAAAAATCTCGAACTAAGATTAAAACAACATAAATATAGCATTAGAACTGGACAAGATTCCAATGCTCTATTTATTCATGTAAGAGATTTTAACCATCCAATTGATTTTCAAAAAGTTGAGAAAGTAGTATCAAGCAAGTCCATGGTCGACAGGAATATAATTGAATCTTGTTTCATAAAAAGCAGTTTTGACAATAATATGAATATTTCCTTTGGTTTATATAAATTAGATCCATTTATAATTAATAGAATTTGGGTAGAATTTAATAATACACTGGACAAATAAATAGCTTGGGGGTGAGTTTTGCGGGATCTGATAGTGAGGTGCTGGCCGACCCCTTATATAGCTTCCTTGGATGCTTCACTTTCATAGTTCCTTGATAATGTGAGTAGTCACGAAAGCGCTTGGAATTTCTCTATTATATATATATATATATATATATATATATATATATTATACATTTTATATATATATATATTATATATATATATATATATATGCCGGGAGCAATGGGCTAGTAACCCCTTCTCCTGTATACAATTACTAAAAAAGAGAAGAAGAAAAACTTTATAAAACTGGGTTGCTTAAATGTGCGTGGATGTAGTGCGGATGACAAGAAACAGATGATTGCTGATGTTATGAATGAAAAGAAGTTGGATGTCCTGGCCCTAAGCGAAACAAAGCTGAAGGGGGTAGGAGAGTTTCAGTGGGGGGAAATAAATGGGATTAAATCTGGAGTATCTGAGAGAGTTAGAGCAAAGGAAGGGGTAGCAGTAATGTTAAATGATCAGTTATGGAAGGAGAAAAGAGAATATGAATGTGTAAATTCAAGAATTATGTGGATTAAAGTAAAGGTTGGATGCGAGAAGTGGGTCATAATAAGCGTGTATGCACCTGGAGAAGAGAGGAATGCAGAGGAGAGAGAGAGATTTTGGGAGATGTTAAGTGAATGTATAGGAGCCTTTGAACCAAGTGAGAGAGTAATTGTGGTAGGGGACTTGAATGCTAAAGTAGGAGAAACTTTTAGAGAGGGTGTGGTAGGTAAGTTTGGGGTGCCAGGTGTAAATGATAATGGGAGCCCTTTGATTGAACTTTGTATAGAAAGGGGTTTAGTTATAGGTAATACATATTTTAAGAAAAAGAGGATAAATAAGTATACACGATATGATGTAGGGCGAAATGACAGTAGTTTGTTGGATTATGTATTGGTAGATAAAAGACTGTTGAGTAGACTTCAGGATGTACATGTTTATAGAGGGGCCACAGATATATCAGATCACTTTCTAGTTGTAGCTACACTGAGAGTAAAAGGTAGATGGGATACAAGGAGAATAGAAGCATCAGGGAAGAGAGAGGTAAAGGTTTATAAACTAAAAGAGGAGGCAGTTAGGGTAAGATATAAACAGCTATTGGAGGATAGATGGGCTAATGAGAGCATAGGCAATGGGGTCGAAGAGGTATGGGGTAGGTTTAAAAATGTAGTGTTAGAGTGTTCAGCAGAAGTTTGTGGTTACAGGAAAGTGGGTGCAGGAGGGAAGAGGAGCGATTGGTGGAATGATGATGTAAAGAGAGTAGTAAGGGAGAAAAAGTTAGCATATGAGAAGTTTTTACAAAGTAGAAGTGATGCAAGGAGGGAAGAGTATATGGAGAAAAAGAGAGAAGTTAAGAGAGTGGTGAAGCAATGTAAAAAGAGAGCAAATGAGAGAGTGGGTGAGATGTTATCAACAAATTTTGTTGAAAATAAGAAAAAGTTTTGGAGTGAGATTAACAAGTTAAGAAAGCCTAGAGAACAAATGGATTTGTCTGTTAAAAATAGGAGAGGAGAGTTATTAAATGGAGAGTTAGAGGTATTGGGAAGATGGAAGGAATATTTTGAGGAATTGTTAAATGTTGATGAAGATAGGGAAGCTGTGATTTCGTGTATAGGGCAAGGAGGAATAACATCTTGTAGGAGTGAGGAAGAGCCAGTTGTGAGTGTGGGGGAAGTTCGTGAGGCAGTAGGTAAAATGAAAGGGGGTAAGGCAGCCGGGATTGATGGGATAAAGATAGAAATGTTAAAAGCAGGTGGGGATGTAGTTTTGGAGTGGTTGGTGCAATTATTTAATAAATGTATGGAAGAGGGTAAGGTACCTAGGGATTGGCAGAGAGCATGCATAGTTCCTTTGTATAAAGGCAAAGGGGATAAAAGAGAGTGCAAAAATTATAGGGGGATAAGTCTGTTGAGTGTACCTGGTAAAGTGTATGGTAGAGTTATAATTGAAAGAATTAAGAGTAAGACGGAGAATAGGATAGCAGATGAACAAGGAGGTTTTAGGAAAGGTAGGGGGTGTGTGGACCAGGTGTTTACAGTGAAACATATAAGTGAACAGTATTTAGATAAGGCTAAAGAGGTCTTTGTGGCATTTATGGATTTGGAAAAGGCGTATGACAGGGTGGATAGGGGGGCAATGTGGCAGATGTTGCAAGTGTATGGTGTAGGAGGTAGGTTACTGAAAGCAGTGAAGAGTTTTTACGAGGATAGTGAGGTTCAAGTTAGAGTATGTAGGAAAGAGGGAATTTTTTTCCCAGTAAAAGTAGGCCTTAGACAAGGATGTGTGATGTCACCGTGGTTGTTTAATATATTTATAGATGGGGTTGTAAGAGAAGTAAATGCGAGGGTCTTGGCAAGAGGCGTGGAGTTAAAAGATAAAGAATCACACACAAAGTGGGAGTTGTCACAGCTGCTCTTTGCTGATGACACTGTGCTCTTGGGAGATTCTGAAGAGAAGTTGCAGAGATTGGTGGATGAATTTGGTAGGGTGTGCAAAAGAAGAAAATTAAAGGTGAATACAGGAAAGAGTAAGGTTATGAGGATAACAAAAAGATTAGGTGATGAAAGATTGAATATCAGATTGGAGGGAGAGAGTATGGAGGAGGTGAACGTATTCAGATATTTGGGAGTGGACGTGTCAGCGGATGGGTCTATGAAAGATGAGGTGAATCATAGAATTGATGAGGGAAAAAGAGTGAGTGGTGCACTTAGGAGTCTGTGGAGACAAAGAACTTTGTCCTTGGAGGCAAAGAGGGGAATGTATGAGAGTATAGTTTTACCAACGCTCTTATATGGGTGTGAAGCGTGGGTGATGAATGTTGCAGCGAGGAGAAGGCTGGAGGCAGTGGAGATGTCATGTCTGAGGGCAATGTGTGGTGTGAATATAATGCAGAGAATTCGTAGTTTGGAAGTTAGGAGGAGGTGCGGGATTACCAAAACTGTTGTCCAGAGGGCTGAGGAAGGGTTGTTGAGGTGGTTCGGACATGTAGAGAGAATGGAGCGAAACAGAATGACTTCAAGAGTGTATCAGTCTGTAGTGGAAGGAAGGCGGGGTAGGGGTCGGCCTAGGAAGGGTTGGAGGGAGGGGGTAAAGGAGGTTTTGTGTGTGAGGGGCTTGGACTTCCAGCAGGCATGCGTGAGCGTGTTTGATAGGAGTGAATGGAGACAAATGGTTTTTAATACTTGACGTGCTGTTGGAGTGTGAGCAAAGTAACATTTATGAAGGGATTCAGGGAAACCGGCAGGCCGGACTTGAGTCCTGGAGATGGGAAGTACAGTGCCTGCACTCTGAAGGAGGGGTGTTAATGTTGCAGTTTAAAAACTGTAGTGTAAAGCACCCTTCTGGCAAGACAGTGATGGAGTGAATGATGGTGAAAGTTTTTCTTTTTCGGGCCACCCTGCCTTGGTGGGAATCGGCCGGTGTGATAATAAAAAAAAAAAAAAAATATATATATATATATATATATATATATATATATATATATATATATATATATATATATATATATATATATATATATATATATATGTCGTGCCGAATAGGCTGAACTTGCGATCTTGGCTTAAATGGCAACGCTCATCTTGCCATATAGAACAAGTGAAAATTTGTGTATGCAATAATTTCGCCAAGATCATTCTGAACCTAACGAAAAAAATATATTTGACTGTGTTTGTTTAGTATTAAATTATTGTAAACGTATTTAAAATATATTTAGTTGGGTTAGGCTAAAATAAATTGTTCTTGTTATAAAAAGGTTAGGTAAGTTTTCTAAGATTCTTTTGGTGCAAAATTAAAAACTTTTACATTAACATTAATGAAAAAAATATATCTTTAAACGTATAAGAGAAAATTTCAGAAAGGGCTTAATTTTAAATGAGTTCTTGCTAATTGACC
>NW_027195172.1:22500-135000 GCF_038502225.1 Cherax quadricarinatus
CTCTTGTGTGTTACTATATTGTTGTACTCTTGTGTGTTACTATATTGTTGTACTCTTGAGTGTTACTATATTGTTGTACTCTTGTGTGTTACTATATTGTTGTACTCTTGAGTGTTACTATATTGTTGTACTCTTGAGTGTTACTATATTGTTGTACTCTTGAGTGTTACTATATTGTTGTACTCTTCAGTGTTACTATATTGTTGTACTCTTGTGTGTTACTATATTGTTGTACTCTTCAGTGTTACTATATTGTTGTACTCTTGAGTGTTACTATATTGTTGTACTCTTGTGTGTTACTATATTGTTGTACTCTTGTGTGTTACTATATTGTTGTACTCTTGTGTGTTACTATATTGTTGTACTCTTGAGTGTTACTATATTGTTGTACTCTTGTGTGTTACTATATTGTTGTACTCTTGAGTGTTACTATATTGTTGTACTCTTGTGTGTTACTATATTGTTGTACTCTTGTGTGTTACTATATTGTTGTACTCTTGAGTGTTACTATATTGTTGTACTCTGTATTGTTGACGTGCTTGTTGTATTGTTGACGTTCTTGTTATATTGTTGACGTGCTTGTTGTAATGTTGACGTGCTTGTTGTATTGTTGACGTGCTTGTTGTATTGTTGACGTGCTTGTTGTATTGTTGACGTGCTTGTTGTATTGTTGACGTGCTTGTTGTATTGTTGACGTGCTTGTTGTATTGTTGACGTGCTTGTTGTATTGTTGACGTGCTTGTTGTATTGTTGACGTGCTTGTTGTATTGTTGACGTGCTTGTTGTATTGTTGACGTGCTTGTTGTATTGTTGACGTGCTTGTTGTATTGTTGACGTGCTTGTTGTATTGTTGACGTGCTTGTTGTATTGTTGACGTGCTTGTTGTATTGTTGACGTGCTTGTTGTATTGTTGACGTGCTTGTTGTATTGTTGACGTGCTTGTTGTATTGTTGACGTGCTTGTTGTATTGTTGACGTGCTTGTTGTATTGTTGACGTGCTTGTTGTATTGTTGACGTGCTTGTTGTATTGTTGACGTGCTTGTTGTATTGTTGACGTGCTTGTTGTATTGTTGACGTGCTTGTTGTATTGTTGACGTGCTTGTTGTATTGTTGACGTGCTTGTTGTATTGTTGACGTGCTTGTTGTATTGTTGACGTGCTTGTTGTATTGTTGACGTGCTTGTTGTATTGTTGACGTGCTTGTTGTATTGTTGACGTGCTTGTTGTATTGTTGACGTGCTTGTTGTATTGTTGACGTGCTTGTTGTATTGTTGACGTGCTTGTTGTATTGTTGACGTGCTTGTTGTATTGTTGACGTGCTTGTTGTATTGTTGACGTGCTTGTTGTATTGTTGACGTGCTTGTTGTATTGTTGACGTGCTTGTTGTATTGTTGACGTGCTTGTTGTATTGTTGACGTGCTTGTTGTATTGTTGACGTGCTTGTTGTATTGTTGACGTGCTTGTTGTATTGTTGACGTGCTTGTTGTATTGTTGACGTGCTTGTTGTATTGTTGACGTGCTTGTTGTATTGTTGACGTGCTTGTTGTATTGTTGACGTGCTTGTTGTAATTTTGACGTGAGCTCAAGATTCCACACTGTTGTTTACTACAAGAACTTCAATGTTTCCCACTGCACCTTCAACAACACTCTCTCTTACACTAACATTTATATCTCCCTCAAGCAGGTATTTTGCTCCACTAAAATTTACCAACACTTATAAACTTAGAGAATATAACTGTAGGAAAATATCGATAACAGAAAATAGATAATTATGAAATGCTAATTAAATATTTGAAAACTTAAAAAAATATATAAATATAATTTGCCAAGGAAATTAAGTTTACCCTATTCATCATGTGTGTGTTGCTATATCAAGTATAATTATAAGTGAAAGTATTTTCATTCAGTATATTATGTTTATTATGCTTAGCTATGTGAATATACTGATAATATCTATCAAAGCAGCACCTGTCATCGAAGCAGGTGCTGCTCTGACAGCAGGTGCTGCTCTGACAGCAGGTGCTGCTCTGACAGCAGGTGCTGCTCTGACAGCAGGTGCTGCTCTGACAGCAGGTGCTGCTCTGACAGCAGGTGCTGCTCTGACAGCAGGTGCTGCTCTGACAGCAGGTGCTGCTCTGACAGCAGGTGCTGCTCTGACAGCAGGTGCTGCTCTGACAGCAGGTGCTGCTCTGACAGCAGGTGCTGCTCTGACAGCAGGTGCTGCTCTGACAGCAGGTGCTGCTCTGACAGCAGGTGCTGCTCTGACAGCAGGTGCTGCTCTGACAGCAGGTGCTGCTCTGACAGCAGGTGCTGCTCTGACAGCAGGTGCTGCTCTGACAGCAGGTGCTGCTCTGACAGCAGGTGCTGCTCTGACAGCAGGTGCAGCTCTGACAGCAGGTGCTGCTCTGACAGCAGGTGCTGCTCTGACAGCAGGTGCTGCTCTGACAGCAGGTGCTGCTCTGACAGCAGGTGGCTCTGACAGCAGGTGCTGCTCTGACAGCAGGTGCTGCTCTGACAGCAGTAGGTGCTGCTCTGACAGCAGGTGCTGCTCTGACAGCAGGTGCTGCTCTGACAGCAGGTGTTGCTCTGACAGCAGGTGCTGCTCTGACAGCAGGTGCTGCTCTGACAGCAGGTGCTGGTCTGACAGCAGGTGCGGGTCTGCCAGCTGGTGCTGGTCTGACAGCAGGTGCTGCTCTGACAGCAGGTGTTGCTCTGACAGCAGGTGTTGCTCTGACAGCAGGTGTTGCTCTGACAGCAGGTGTTGCTCTGACAGCAGGTGTTGCTCTGACAGCAGGTGCTGCTCTGACAGCAGGTGCTGCTCTGACAGCAGGTGTTGCTCTGACAGCAGGTGCTGCTCTGACAGCAGGTGCTGTTGTAGACACACCGGAAGGTTAATACCAAAAAATCTTACTTCTATTCACTAGTTTAGGAGTTTGGTAAAACATGAAGTGTAATATTGACTACAATACAGACATGTTTCACAAGTATGTTTACAGTCTGGACGAAAAATAATCATGACTTAGATCATAACTGACGTAATACCTGCCAATCCCTTAAGTTAATCAGCTTGTCTAATTCCAACGCCAGATTAATCACATGAAAGTTACATCACATAAAGTACTCAAGACTTACAGTATCAAGGTGTGCAACGCACTAACAAGTAAAAGATAACAGATAACTAATCAGAGATGGTCCACAATATAAATTATATATATATATATATATATATATATATATATATATATATATATATATATATATATATATATATATATATATATATATATATATATATATATATATATATATATATATACATATATATATTAATATTATTATTATTATTATTATTATGGATTAAAAAACTGACAAGTTGATAATTAAAACACTTGTACAGCGTTTAGGACACGTATCCACAACAAACCTTCGCAAATGTTGTCCAGATGTCTGGTTTACACACAATATAATGTACAGATACAATCATAGACAAAGTTGCTACAACTCTAGCACAGATCTGAATTCACGAAGTTTGGTAAATAATAAGTGTATTCACTTAGAATGTAGAAACAACTCTTTTCCCGAGTCTTAACAGTAGACATGAAACAACAATAATATACAGACGTACGTATATTTAAAGAAAGATTCACATAATTGTATAAATTTTCATTTCTGGTAAAAGTCGTCATGTTTAAGTAGGTCTTATATTTCCCAGGCGACCTGTCACCCTTAGCAGTTGAATACTTCTCATTAAAATAATGATTCGATAACATGAGGATAATGGTAAATGTTTCATATCAAACTGTAAAATTAAATCACTGGGAGATAAATATAATATACCTTAGTCGCTTTAGCGGCGACCTTGTTGACCACTGCACCATACAGTCCTAATATTCAGTTACTGACTTCTACTTACCAAGTCAATGGTAACAATGGTACTGGTCTGAACTGCACTAGAAGCCCTGACTTCTGTCTTTATTGGTATTACTGTTGACGGTACTAGCCACTAAAGTTTCTATCCCATCTGTTACCAACGCTGACTGCAGTTGTGACTAGTACAGTAACGGTAACGTACAAGAAAGGTGAACAAACACAACATTTCCTCAGAGAGGAGCTCAGCTTGTCAAATATGTCAACTACATGCAGCACTTCCCATATATTATAATATAACACAAGTGTTAAAAAATATATAGATACCGGTAGACGTTATAACAGGGATGGAGACACAGAAATCTGCGCCCAGTAAATACGTCTACCCAGGTAGCCTGGAAACCTGGTTCAGCCGGAAGAGGAGAACTTACCAACCAGCCTGACCAACATGGTCAGGCAATCCAGTTAAAATTTTATTTTAATTATGTTTTATAGCTATTTACTTTATTTGACTTTTTCGCATGTTACTGTATCTCACAGCGTGATCTTTGTACCTCTGTTGTTACTGTATCTTACAACATGACCTTTGTATCTCTGTTGTTACTGTGTCTCATATCATGACCTTTGTATCTCTGTTGTTACTCTCTTACAACATGACCTTTGTATCTCTGTTGTTACTGTGTCTCATATCATGACCTTTGTATCTCTGTTGTTACTCTCTTACAACATGACCTTTGTATCTCTGTTGTTACTGTGTCTCATATCATGACCTTTGTATCTCTGTTGTTACTCTCTTACAACATGACCTTTGTATCTCTGTTGTTACTGTGTCTCATATCATGACCTTTGTATCTCTGTTGTTACTCTGTTACAACATGACCTTTGTATCTCTGTTGTTACTGTGTCTCATATCATGACCTTTATATCTCTGTTGCTACTCTTACAACATGACCTTTGTATCTCTGTTGTTACTGTGTCTCATATCATGACCTTTATATCTCTGTTGTTACTGTGTCTTACAACATGACCTTTGTATCTCTGATGTTACTTTGTATCACAGTATGACCTTGGTATCTCTGTTGTAACTGTGTATTACGGATTGATCTTCTACCTCTGTAGTTATTTTGAATAACAGATAGATCTTCGTATATTTGTTGTTTCTGTGTATCCCGGAATGATCTTTGTATCTGTTATTGTGTACAACAGTGTGATATGTGTACAACAGAATGGTCTGTGCATCTCTCTTGTTATTGTGTACAATAGTGTGATCTTTGTATCTAGGTTTGTGTCTAGGTTCTCTCTCTCTCCTTTCTTCCCTACTTCTTTCTTTCTCTAGTTATTTCCTACCTACTTTGGTCTCTTTTACATATCTCTTATCTCTCTCATGCTCCCTTCGTCCATGTCTCAGTTACAATAAATAAAAACATAGAAATAATTACTGAACACGGTTGAGATAGAGCAGGAAGCCAGTGACGTTGAGTGTCATAGTGGGTGACGGTCCTCCCTAGCGGCCCCACTCACAACTACCCTCTCTAGCGGCCCCACTCACAACTACCCTCCCTAGCGGCCCCACTCACAACTACCCTCTCCAGCGGCCCCACTCACAACTACCCTCCCTAGCGGCCCCACTCACAACTACCCTCCCTAGCGACCCCACTCACAACTACCCTCCCTAGCGGCCCCACTCACAACTACCCTCCCCGGCCCCACTCACAACTACCCTCCCTAGCGACCCCACTCACAACTACCCTCCCTAGCGACCCCACTCACAACTACCCTCCCTAGCGACCCCACTCACAACTACCCTCCCTAGCGACCCCACTCACAACTACCCTCCCTAGCGACCCCACTCACAACTACCCTCCCTAGCGACCCCACTCACAACTACCCTCCCTAGCGACCCCACTCACAACTACCCTCCCTAGCGACCCCACTCACAACTACCCTCCCTAGCGGCCCCACTCACAACTACCCTCCCTAGCGACCCCACTCACAACTACCCTCCCTAGCGACCCCACTCACAACTACCCTCCCTAGCGACCCCACTCACAACTACCCTCCCTAGCGACCCCACTCACAACTACCCTCCCTAGCGACCCCACACTCACAACTCTGTGATGTGATGTTGGGATTTATCATACATCACATCATGACTGGAGTGTGACACTGTGTAGTGTTTATTATACTCTAAATATTTATGTTATAATGTTTATCATCGTGCACAACACAGAACATTGTGGTCTTACCATCGTGCACAACACAGTACATTGTGGTCTTACCATCGTGCACAACATAGTACATTGTGGTCTTACCATCGTGCACAACACAGATCATTGTGGTCTTACCATCGTGCACAACACAGTACATTGTGGTCTTACCATCGTGCACAACATAGTACATTGTGGTCTTACTGACCATCGTGCACAACATAGTACATTGTGGTCTTACCATCGTGCACAACCTAGTACATTGTGGTCTTACCATCGTGCACAACACAGTACATTGTGGTCTTACCATCGTGCACAACATAGTACATTGTGGTCTTACCATCGTGCACAACCTAGTACATTGTGGTCTTACCATCGTGCACAACACAGTACATTGTGGTCTTACCATCGTGCACAACATAGTACATTGTGGTCTTACCATCGTGCACAACATAGTACATTGTGGTCTTACTGACCATCGTGCACAACATAGTACATTGTGGTCTTACCATCGTGCACAACCTAGTACATTGTGGTCTTACCATCGTGCACAACCTAGTACATTGTGGTCTTACCATCGTGCACAACACAGTACATTGTGGTCTTACCATCGTGCACAACATAGTACATTGTGGTCTTACCATCGTGCACAACATAGTACATTGTGGTCTTACTGACCATCGTGCACAACATAGTACATTGTGGTCTTACCATCGTGCACAACATAGTACATTGTGGTCTTACCATCGTGCACAACACAGTACATTGTGGTCTTACCATCGTGCACAATCTAGTACATTGTGGTCTTACCATCGTGCACAACATAGTACATTGTGGTCTTACCATCATGCACACCATAGTACATTGTGGTCTTACCATCGTGCACAACATATTACATTGTGCTCTTACCATCGTGCACAACATAGTACATTGTGGTCTTACCATCGTGCACAACATAGTACATTGTGGTCTTACCATCGTGCACAACACAGTACATTGTGGTCTTACCATCGTGCACAACATAGTACATTGTGGTCTTACCATCGTGCACAACACAGATCATTGTGGTCTTACCATCGTGCACAACACAGTACATTGTGGTCTTACCATCGTGCACAACATAGTACATTGTGGTCTTACCATCGTGCACAACACAGATCATTGTGGTCTTACCATCGTGCACAACACAGTACATTGTGGTCTTACCATCGTGCACAACATAGTACATTGTGGTCTTACTGACCATCGTGCACAACATAGTACATTGTGGTCTTACCATCGTGCACAACCTAGTACATTGTGGTCTTACCATCGTGCACAACACAGTACATTGTGGTCTTACCATCGTGCACAACATAGTACATTGTGGTCTTACCATCGTGCACAACCTAGTACATTGTGGTCTTACCATCGTGCACAACACAGTACATTGTGGTCTTACCATCGTGCACAACATAGTACATTGTGGTCTTACCATCGTGCACAACATAGTACATTGTGGTCTTACTGACCATCGTGCACAACATAGTACATTGTGGTCTTACCATCGTGCACAACCTAGTACATTGTGGTCTTACCATCGTGCACAACCTAGTACATTGTGGTCTTACCATCGTGCACAACACAGTACATTGTGGTCTTACCATCGTGCACAACATAGTACATTGTGGTCTTACCATCGTGCACAACATAGTACATTGTGGTCTTACTGACCATCGTGCACAACATAGTACATTGTGGTCTTACCATCGTGCACAACCTAGTACATTGTGGTCTTACCATCGTGCACAACACAGTACATTGTGGTCTTACCATCGTGCACAATCTAGTACATTGTGGTCTTACCATCGTGCACAACATAGTACATTGTGGTCTTACCATCATGCACACCATAGTACATTGTGGTCTTACCATCGTGCACAACATATTACATTGTGCTCTTACCATCGTGCACAACATAGTACATTGTGGTCTTACCATCGTGCACAACATAGTACATTGTGGTCTTACCATCGTGCACAACATAGTACATTGTGGTCTTACCTTCGTGCACAACATAGTACATTGTGGTCTTACCATCGTGCACAATATAGTACATTGTGGTCTTACCATCGTGCACAACATAGTACATTGTGGTCTTACTGACCATCGTGCACTACATAGTGCATTGTGGTCTTACTGACCATCGTGCACTACATAGTGCATTGTGGTCTTACTGACCATCGTGCACTACATAGTACATTGTGGTCTTACTGACCATCGTGCACTACATAGTACATTGTGGTCTTACTGACCATCGTGCACTACATAGTACATTGTGGTCTTACTGACCATCGTGCACTACATAGTACATTGTGGTCTTACTGATCATCGTGCACAACATAGTACATTGTGGTCTTACTGACCATCGTGCACTACATAGTGCATTGTGGTCTTACTGACCATCGTGCACAACATAGTACATTGTGGTCTTACCATCGTGCACTACATAGTACATTGTGGTCTTACCATCGTGCACAACATAGTACATTGTGGTCTTACCATCGTGCACTACATAGTACATTGTGGTCTTACCATCGTGCACAACATAGTACATTGTGGTCTTACCATCGTGCACAACATAGTACATTGTGGTCTTACCATCCTGCACTACATAGTACATTGTGGTCTTACCATCGTGCACAACATAGTACACTGTGGTCTTACCATCCTGCACTACATAGTACATTGTGGTCTAACAGACCATCGTGCACAACATAGTACACTGTGGTCTTACCATCGTGCACTACATAGTACATTGTGGTCTTACTGACCTTCGTGCACAACATAGTACATTGTGGTCTAACAGACCATCGTGCACAACATAGTACACTGTGGTCTTACCATCGTGCACTACATAGTACATTGTGGTCTTACTGACCTTCGTGCACAACATAGTACATTGTGGTCTAACAGACCATCGTGCACTACATAGTACATTGTGGTCTTACCATCCTGCACTACATAGTACATTGTGGTCTTACCATCGTGCACAACATAGTACACTGTGGTCTTACCATCGTGCACTACATAGTACATTGTGGTCTTACAGACCATCGTGCACTACATAGTACATTGTGGTCTTACAGACCATCGTGCACTACATAGTACATTGTGGTCTTACAGACCATCGTGCACTACATAGTACATTGTGGTCTTACAGACCATCGTGCACTACATAGTACATTGTGGTCTTACTGACCTTCGTGCACAACATAGTACATTGTGGTCTTACAGACCATCGTGCACTACATAGTACATTGTGGTCTTACAGACCATCGTGCACTACATAGTACATTGTGGTCTTACAGACCATCGTGCACTACATAGTACATTGTGGTCTTACAGACCATCGTGCACTACATAGTACATTGTGGTCTTACAGACCATCGTGCACTACATAGTACATTGTGGTCTTACTGACCTTCGTGCACAACATAGTACATTGTGGTCTAACAGACCATCGTGCACAACACAATAATTAAATATAAACTTACATATACAAGTCTCCACTGTCAAGTTTTTCCATTGATAAATCTTTTTAAAAAGTTGTATTGATTTATAATACAACAAGAATTGTTCAGAGTCTTAAGTAATAAATTATTTTCAAATATATTATTAAAAGATAAGATGAACTACGAGAGAAAGTTGACTGCAAAAACTATTGAAAACTTTTATATTTTTTTATGAAAACAATAAGATTTGCAATGCATAAATAATTGCTGGTAATTACTAGTTTAAAGATATATTTTTTTATTCATGTTAATGTAAAAATTAATAACTTTGTACCAAAACAACCTTAGAAAACTTACCTAACCTTATTATAACAAGCGTAATTTAATTAAACCTAATCCAACTAAATATATTTTAGATAATTTAACAATAATTTATTATAAACACAATTAATTTTTTTTCGTTAGGCTCAGAAGGGTTTTTACGAGAATATTGGATACACAGATTTTCGCTTGCCTAATTCGGCGGGCAGAGCATTGTTATTTAAGCCAAAATAGCAAGTTTTACCTATTCGGCACGACATATATGTAATATTAACTGGTTTTAAATGTCTGTTTAAATGTATTTATTAACATTTTGTGTTTAAATGAGGGACGCATAGGTACACAAGTGTACACTTGTGTATACCTAAACATACACACACACACACACACACACATTTCTGCATCTCCACACTGTCCGTACAAATCACAAGTTTGTCCACACGAATAAAAGCGTCATGTACAAAATCATCTCACACGAACATACATGCGTATAACACCTTACGTAATTCTCTAAGGTCTTCTTGATGATTTAACAATAAATACACACGCACACTCATACTTCATCCACCATGCTACGTACACACACAAGCACATCCCCCATGCCACGTACATACGCACCATGCCACGTTCATACGCACCATGCCACGTACTCACGAATTCACGCGAACGGTACTACCGGTCAGGTAGTATCTTTTGCGTGGGTACGTTATGTGAATGTACGTTATATTGTGTGGACCATCTCTAATTAGTTATCTGTTATCTCTTGTTTGTTAGAGCGTTGCACACCTTGACACTTGTGCCAGTCTTGAGTGCTTTATGTGTTGCAACTTTTAAGTGATTAATCTGGCGTTGGAATTAGACAAGCTGATTAATTTAAGGGGTTGGCAGGTATTACGTCAGTTATGTTCTACGTCATTATGTAATGATTATTTTTCGTCCAGACTGTAAACATACTTGTGAGAAATGTTTGTATTGTAGTCAATATTACACTTCATGTTTTGTCAAACTCCTAAACTAGTGAATAGAAGATTTTCGGGTGTTAACCCTTTGGTGTGTCTACAACAACACCTGCTGTCAAAGCAGCACCTGCTGTCAAAGCAGCACCTGCTGTCAGAGCAGCACCTGCTGTCAGAGCAGCACCTGCTGTCACAGCAGCACCTGCTGTCACAGCAGCTCCTGCTGTCAGAGCAGCACCTCCTGTCAGAGCAGCACCTGCTGTCACAGCAGCACCTGCTGTCACAGCAGCACCTGCTGTCAGAGCAGCGCCTTCTGTCAGAGCAGCACCTGCTGTCAGAGCAGCACCTGCTGTCACAGCAGCACCTGCTGTCACAGCAGCACCTGCTGTCACAGCAGCACCTGCTGTCACAGCAGCACCTGCTGTCACAGCAGCACCTGCTGTCACAGCAGCACCTGCTGTCACAGCAGCACCTGCTGCCAGAGCAGCGCCTTCTGTCAGAGCAGCACCTGCTGTCACAGCAGCACCTGCTGTCACAGCAGAACCTGCTGTCACAGCAGCACCTGCTGTCACAGCAGCACCTGCTGTCACAGCAGCTCCTGCTGTCAGAGCAGCACCTGCTGTCAGAGCAGCACCTGCTGTCAGAGCAGCACCTGCTGTCAGAGCAGCACCTGCTGTCAGAGCAGCACCTGCTGTCAGAGCAGCACCTGCTGTCAGAGCAGCACCTGCTGTCACAGCAGCACCTGCTGACAGAGCAGCACCTGCTGTCACAGCAGCGCCTGCTGTCAGAGCAGCGCCTGCTGTCAGAGCAGCGCCTGCTGTCAGAGCAGCGCCTGCTGTCAGAGCAGCGCCTGCTGTCAGAGCAGCGCCTGCTGTCAGAGCAGCGCCTGCTGTCAAAGCAGCACCTGCTGTCAGAGCAGCACCTGCTGTCAGAGCAGCACCTGCTGTCACAGCAGCACCTGCTGTCACAGCAGCTCCTGCTGTCAGAGCAGCACCTCCTGTCAGAGCAGCACCTGCTGTCACAGCAGCACCTGCTGTCACAGCAGCACCTGCTGTCAGAGCAGCGCCTTCTGTCAGAGCAGCACCTGCTGTCAGAGCAGCACCTGCTGTCACAGCAGCACCTGCTGTCACAGCAGCACCTGCTGTCACAGCAGCACCTGCTGTCACAGCAGCACCTGCTGTCACAGCAGCACCTGCTGTCACAGCAGCACCTGCTGTCACAGCAGCACCTGCTGCCAGAGCAGCGCCTTCTGTCAGAGCAGCACCTGCTGTCACAGCAGCACCTGCTGTCACAGCAGAACCTGCTGTCACAGCAGCACCTGCTGTCACAGCAGCACCTGCTGTCACAGCAGCTCCTGCTGTCAGAGCAGCACCTGCTGTCAGAGCAGCACCTTCTGTCAGAGCAGCACCTGCTGTCAGAGCAGCACCTGCTGTAAGAGCAGAACCTGCTGTCAGAGCAGCACCTGCTGTTAGAGCAGCACCTGCTGTCACAGCAGCACCTGCTGACAGAGCAGCACCTGCTGTCACAGCAGCACCTGCTGTCAGAGTAGCACCTACTGTCAGAGCAGCACCTGCTGTCAGAGCAGCACCTGCTGTCACAGCAGCACCTGCTGTCAGAGCAGCACCTGCTGTCAGAGCAGCGCCTGCTGTCAGAGCAGCGCCTGCTGTCACAGCAGCGCCTGCTGTCACAGCAGCACCTGCTGTCACAGCAGCACCTGCTGTCACAGCAACACCTGCTGTCACAGCAACACCTGCTGTCACAGCAGCACCTGCTGTCACAGCAACACCTGCTGTCAGAGCAACACCTGCTGTCACAGCAACTGCTGTCACAGCAACTGCTGTCACAGCAACACCTGCTGTCACAGCAACACCTGCTGTCACAGCAACACCTGCTGTCACAGCAACACCTGCTGTCACAGCAGCACCTGCTGTCACAGCAGCACCTGCTGTCACAGCAGCACCTGCTGTCACAGCAACACCTGCTGTCACAGCAACACCTGCTGTCACAGCAACACCTGCTGTCACAGCAACACCTGCTGTCAGAGCAGCACCTGCTGTCACAGCAACACCTGCTGTCACAGCAACACCTGCTGTCACAGCAACACCTGCTGTCACAGCAACACCTGCTGTCACAGCAACACCTGCTGTCACAGCAACACCTGCTAAACATAATATAATAAATGTGAAATACATTGACTTATTATAGTTCATATTTTCATTATTTTTATTTGATATTTTTAATAATATTTTTATTTAACTTTTATTATTTGATGAATAAACTTAATTTGCTTGGCAAATAATATTTATATATTTATTTTGGTTTTGAAATATTTAAATAGCACTTCATAATTATCTATATTCTGTTTACCACATTTTACTAATTATAGTTATATTATATAACTTTATAAGTGTTGGTAAATTGTATGTTGGATGATAGTTGCATATGTGAGAGATATAAGTGCCAGTGTGAGAGATATAAGTGCCAGTGTGAGAGATATAAGTGCCAGTGTGAGAGATATAAGTGCCAGTGTGAGAGATATAAGTGCCAGTGTGAGAGATATAAGTGCCAGTGTGAGACATATAAGTGCCAGTGTGAGAGATATAAGTGCCAGTGTGAGAGATATAAGTGCCAGTGTGAGAAATATAAGTGCCAGTGTGAGAGATATAAGTGCCAGTGTGAGAGATATAAGTGCCAGTGTGAGAGATATAAGTGCCAGTGTGAGAGATATAAGTGCCAGTGTGAGAGATATAAGTGCCAGTGTGAGAGATATAAGTGCCAGTGTGAGAGATATAAGTGCCAGTGTGAGAGATATAAGTGCCAGTGTGAGAGATATAAGTGCCAGTGTGAGAGATATAAGTGCCAGTGTGAGAGATATAAGTGCCAGTGTGAGAGATATAAGTGCCAGTGAGAGATATAAGTGCCAGTGTGAGAGATATAAGTGCCAGTGTGAGAGATATAAGTGCCAGTGTGAGAAATATAAGTGCCATTGTGAGAGATATAAGTGCCAGTGTGAGAGATATAAGTGCCAGTGTGAGAGATATAAGTGCCAGTGTGAGATATATAAGTGCCAGTGTGAGAGATATAAGTGCCAGTGTGAGAGATATAAGTGCCAGTGTGAGAGATATAAGTGCCAGTGTGAGATATATAAGTGCCAGTGTGAGAGATGTAAGTGCCAGTGTGAGAGATATAAGTGCCATTGTGAGAAATATAAGTGCCATTGTGAGAAATATAAGTGCCAGTGTGAGAGATATAAGTGCCAGTGTGAGAGATATAAGTGCCAGTGTGAGAAATATAAGTGCCATTGTGAGAGATATAAGTGCCAGTGTGAGAGATATAAGTGCCAGTGTGAGAGATATAAGTGCCAGTGTGAGATATATAAGTGCCAGTGTGAGAGATATAAGTGCCATTGTGAGAAATATAAGTGCCAGTGTGAGAAATATAAGTGCCAGTGTGAGAGATATAAGTGCCAGTGTGAGAGATATAAGTGCCAGTGTGAGAAATATAAGTGCCAGTGTGAGAGATATAAGTGCCAGTGTGAGAGATATAAGTGCCAGTGTGAGAGATATAAGTGCCAGTGTGAGATATATAAGTGCCAGTGTGAGAGATATAAGTGCCAGTGTGAGAGATATAAGTGCCATTGTGAGAAATATAAGTGCCATTGTGAGAAATATAAGTGCCAGTGTGAGAGATATAAGTGCCAGTGTGAGAGATATAAGTGCCAGTGTGAGATATATAAGTGCCAGTGTGAGAGATATAAGTGCCAGTGTGAGATATATAAGTGCCAGTGTGAGAGATATAAGTGCCAGTGTGAGAGATATAAGTGCCAGTGTGAGAGATATAAGTGCCAGTGTGAGATATATAAGTGCCAGTGTGAGATATATAAGTGCCAGTGTGAGAGATATAAGTGCCAGTGTGAGAGATATAAGTGCCAGTGTGAGAGATATAAGTGCCAGTGTGAGAGAGACTGTTGTCGAAAGTGCAGTGGGAAAATTTGAAGTTCTTGTAGTAAGCAGCAGTGTGGAATCTTTAGCTGACGTCAACAATACAACAAGCACGTCAACAATACAACAAGCATGTCAACAATACAACAAGCACGTCAACAATACAAAAAGCACGTCAACAATACAACAAGCACGTCAACAATACAACAAGCACGTCAACAATACAACAAGAACATCAAAAATACAACAAGCACGTCAACAATACAAGCACGTCAACAATACAACAAGCATGTCAACAATACAAGAAGCACGTCAACAATACAACAAGCACGTCAACAATACAACAAGCACGTCAACAATACAACAAGCACGTCAACAATACAACAAGCATGTCAACAATACAACAAGCACGTCAACAATACAACAATCACGTCAACAATACAACAAGCACGTCAACAATACAACAAGCATGTCAACAATACAACAAGCACGTCAACAATACAACAAGCACGTCAACAATACAACAAGCACGTCAACAATACAACAAGCACGTCAACAATACAACAAGCACGTCAACAATACAACAAGCACGTCAACAATACAACAAGCACGTCAACAATACAACAAGCACGTCAACAATACAACAAGCACGTCAACAATACAACAAGCACGTCAACAATACAACAAGCACGTCAACAATACAACAAGCACGTCAACAATACAACAAGCACGTCAACAATACAACAAGCACGTCAACAATACAACAAGCACGTCAACAATACAACAAGCATGTCAACAATACAACAAGCATGTCAACAATACATCAAGCATGTCAACAATACAACAAGCACGTCAACAATACAACAAGCATGTCAACAATACATCAAGCATGTCAACAATACAACAAGCACGTCAACAATACAACAAGCACGTCAGCAATACAACAAGCATGTCAACAATACAACAAGCATGTCAACAATACAACAAGCACGTCAACAATACAACAAGCACGTCAACAATACAACAAGCATGTCAACAATACAACAAGCATGTCAACAATACAACAAGCATGTCAACAATACAACAAGCACGTCAACTAAAGAAACGGAAAAGTATTACCCAGAAACAGAACAGCAACACATAAGAAGAGTACAGAAAGTACAGTATCATAAAAGAAATATAGAGTAACATACAAGAACAGGGTAGTAACACACAATAGTTTAGTAACTGAGAAGAATAGTTTGTTAACGCACAAAAAGTTACTCTCAATAGTAGTGTAGTAACACTGGAGAGTAGAACCATGTAGTAACACCATATAGTTACACATAACAATAGAGTAACACACAAAAAAGGTAAAGTTACTCTTAAGAACAATACAGTAACATAAGGAACGTACAACAACGAACAGGCCAGTTTACAAGTACCGCGCAAGAACATACAAGAATAATACAGTAATATACGAGGACAGTGGAGCAACATTTTAATACATAATAACAGAATCAGAAACAATAATAGAGAGTTCTAGCAGCCAGGTTGTGGGATCAGCAGTTGAAATCCTTTTTGTCAGGAGGTTGAGTCTTCAAAATTGTCGTTAATTTCTTCGTTGAATATTTTTTTCAGTATACTGAAGATAACACACATGAAGACACGAAAGTTACAAAGTGAGACTTCCTTAATTATTTAATATTTCTGGTTACTTCTTACCTTCCACAAGATAATTCATAAGTGTATTTCTTGCTGTATCTAAAACAAGCTTCTGTGAATTGTCACTTTTTTATATATTCCCATATATAATTAGGGATATTTATATATACTATACTGTACTACATATATACTAAACTATACTAAAGCATAGAACAGTATAGTATGGTATACTACATAAATACTATTCGATGCACTATACATTTGCACTCTCAATCACATTTTTTCGTAAATCTATTACTGTATATACTTAACAATTTCCATATCTGCCCATCATTGCCTGTGCAATATGATTTAGTTCTAACATCCGTGTGAGACAGTGTAGATATGTGCATGGAAATGTGTGCACCTGAGTGCCATAAGAGTTACAATATAAGATAATGAACGTAAACGTGGGAATTAGAGTTTACATGCTTCGTAGAGTGTGACGAAAGTATTATGTATCTTGAAGTTTGTGTGTGTGTGTGTGTGTGTGTGTGTGTGTGTGTGTGTGTGTGTGTGTGTGTGTGTGTGTGTGTGTGTGTGTGTGTGTGTGTGTGCCTGTGTGTATGTGTGTGTGTGTCTGAGTGTCTGTGTGTGTGGGGGGAGGGGGGAGTGAATGGTTTCTCTCAGGAAGATAGAGAAGTGAAGACCAGAAAACTAATAAAAACTGAGACATATTTAACTGGTAAAGATATATTTCCTGCAACTCTACCTTTCACAAGATAACTTACAAATGTCTTCTTTGTTTTATCTTACACAAGTTTTTCATCGACTGTCAAGTCTTTACACCTCCCATTTCTAAAAATAACTTGAAAATATTCTATAACATTTTTTCTAACGTTTTATTGCCTATGCAATACAATTTAATTTTAAGAGAAGTTAGAGAAAATACAAAAATGCGTATGAAAATGTGTGTGTGTGTGTGTGTGTGTGTGTGTGTGTGTGTGTGTGTGTGTGTGTGTGTGTGTGTGTGTGTGTGTGTGTGTGTGTGTGTGTGTGTGTGTGTGTGTGTGTGTGTGTGTGTGTGTGTGTGTGTGTAGAGTTCATGCAAAGCTACATAAATATGCATATTTGTGGAAATATGAACAAATCACAACACTTATATAGCTAATTACGTAAAAAACAAAAGAAATTAACACAAGACACGTTATGAAACATAAATAGAAGTCCGAGATTTTATATCAGTAACCCCAGCTTGGTGGCCGAGTTGGGAGGCAGCTCAGTCTCGTCTAGCTAGTCTACTGTTCCAGGCTGTCTTGGTGGGTGTAATTACAGGACGCAGATTTCTGTGTGTCCCCTCCTGTAATTCCACCCACCTGGACAGTCTCGGCAGTAGACCAGGTAGACAAGACCAAGTTCCCATCCAGCAAGGTCACTGGGGAGGGGCCAACACCAGCTGAACCTGGGGAAGTGAGGAAGGCAGTTCATCTGAGGGCCCGCAGATGGTCTTCTGGAGACATGGAACTAGGGGAAGCAAACACACACACACACACACACACACACACACACACACACACACACCAGTCCATCACCCTCAACACCAGTCCATCACCCTCACCACTAGTCCATCACCCTCACCAACAGTCCATCACCCTCACCACTAGTCCATCACCCACACCACTAATCCACCCTCATCACCAGTCCATCATCACCAGTCCATCACCAGCAAGGGAAGTGTGGAAGGGAATTCATCTGAGGGGACACAGATGGACTTCAGGAAACACAGTCCTTCACCCTCCCCACCAGTCCATCACCCTCACCGTCAGTCCATCATCCTCACTACAGTCCATCACCAGCAAGGGAAGTGTGGAAGGGAATTCATCTGAGGGGACACAGATGGACTTCAGGAAACACAGTCCTTCACCCTTCCCACCAGTCCATCACCCTCACCGTCAGTCCATCATCCTCACTACAGTCCATCACCAGCAAGGGAAGTGTGGAAGGGAATTCATCTGAGGGGACACAGATGGACTTCTGGAAACACAGTCCTTCACCCTCCCCACCAGTCCATCACCCTCACCACCAGTCCATCACCCTCACCACCAGTCCATCACCCTCACCGTCAGTCCATCATCCTCACTACAGTCCGTCACCAGCAAGGGAAGTGAGGAAGGGAGTTCATCTGAGGGCCCGCAGATGTACTTCTGGAGTCATGGAACTATGGGAAGCAAACACAAACACAACTACTAGTCCATCACCCTCACCACCAGTCCATCACCCTCACCACCAGTCCATTACCCTCACCACCAGTCCATCACCCTCACTACCAGTCCAGCACCCTCACCACCAGTCCATCACCCTCAACACCAGCCCATCACCCTCACCAAAAGTCCATCACCTTCACCACCAGTCCATCACTCTCACCACCAGTCAATCACCCTCACCACCAGTCCGCCATACTCACCGCCAATCCACCCTAACCACCAGTACATCATTCTCACCACCAATCAGTCTCCTTCACCACCAGTCCATCACCCTCACAACCAGTCCATCACCCTCACCACCAGTCCACCACCCTCACTACCAGTCCATCACCCTCACCACTATTCCATCACCCTCACCACCGGACCATCATCCTCACCACCAGTCCATCACCACCAAGGGAAGTGTGAAAGGGAGTTCATCTGAGGGGACACAGATGGACTTCTGGAAACACAGTCCTTCATCCTCCCCACCAGTCCATCACCCTCACCACCAGTCCATCACCCTCACCACTAGACCACCATCCTCACCACCAGTTCATCACCACCAAGGGAAGTGTGAAAGGGAGTTCATCTGAGGGGACACAGATGGACTTCTGGAAACACAGTCCTTCACCCTCCCCACCAGTCCATCACCCTCACCACCAGTCCATCGCCCTCACCACCAGTCCATCACCCTCACCACCAGTCCATCACCCTCATCACCAAAAATTCCCCCTCACCACAACACCATTACCAGCAAGGGAAGTGTGGAAGGGAGTTCATCTGAGGGGACACAGATGGACTTCTGGAAACACAGTCCTTCACCCTCCCCACCAGTCCATCACTCACACCACCAGTCCACCACCCTCACAACCACTCCATCACTCTCACGGCCAGTCCACCACCCTCTCCACCAGTCCATCACTCTCACCAACAGTCCACCACCCTCACCACCAGTCCACCACCCTCTCTACCAGTCCAACACTCTCACCACCAGTCCACCACCCTCACCACCAGTCCATCACTCTCACCACCAGTACACCAACCTCACCACCAAACCATCTCCCTGAATACCAGCCCATCACTCTCACCACCAGCCTACCACCCTCACCACCAGTCCACCACCCTCGCCACCAGTCCATCCCTCTCACCACCAGTCCGCCATACTCACCGCCAATTCACCTTCACCACCAGTACGTCATTCTCACCACCAATCAGTCTCCTTCACCACAAGTCCATCACCCTCACCACCAGTCCATCACCACCAAGGGAAGAGTGAAAGGGAGTTCATCTGAGGGGACACAGATGGACTTCTTGAAACACAGTCCTTCACCCTCCCCACCAGTCCATCACCCTCACCGTCAGTCCATCACCCTCACCACCAGCCCATCACCCTCACCACCAGTCCATCATCCTCACCACCAGTCCATCACCACCAAGGGAAGTGTGGAAGGGAGTTCATCTGAGGGGACACAGATGGACTTCTGGAAACACAGTCCTTCATCCTCCCCACCAGTCCATCACCCTCACCATCAGTTCATCACCCTCACCACCAATCCATCACTCACACCACCAGTCCACCACCCTCAAAACCAGTCCATCACTCTCACCACCAGTCCACCACCCTCTCCACCACTCCATCACTCTCACCACCAGTCCACCACCCTCACCGCCAGTCCATCACTCTCCACCAGTCCACCAACCTCACCACCAGTCCACCAACCTCACCACCAAACCATCACCCTCGCCACCAGTCCATCACTCTCACCACCAGCCTACCACCCTCACCACCAGTCCACCACCCTCACCACCAGTCCATCACTCTCACCACCAGTCCTCCATACTCAACACCAATCCACCCTCACCACCAGTCCATCATTCTCACCATCAAACAGTCTCCTTCACCACCAGTCCATCACCCTCACCACCAAACCATCACCCTCACCACCAGTCCATCACCAGCAAGGGAAGTGTGGAAGGAAGTTCGTCTGTGGGGACACAGATTGACTTCTGGAAACACAGTCCTTCATCCTACCAGTCCATCACCCTCACCACCAATCCATCACCCTCATCACCAGTCCATCACTCTCACCAGCAATCCACCACCCTCACCACCAGTCCATCTCTCTCGCGACCAGTCCATCACCCTCACCACCAGACCATTACCCTTTCCACCAGTCCATCACTCTTACTACCAGTCAATCACCAGCAAGGGAAGTGTGGAAGGGAGTTCATCTGAGGGGACACAGATGCACTTCTGGAAACACAGTCCTTCACCCTCCCCATCAGTCTATCACCCTCCTCACCAGTCCATCACTTTCACCACCAGTCCATCACCTTCCTCACCAGTCCATCACCCTCACCACCAGTCCATCACTCACCGCCTGTCCATCACCCTCACCGCAAGTTCGCCACCATAATTACCCATCACCACCATCACCAACGCCTCACAACCAGTCCGCCACCTTCCATCACCATCATCAAAGCCTCACAACCAGTCCGACGCCCTTCATCACCATCAACGCCTCACCGTCATCTAAGAGTATCGTGTGGCACAAGAATACTGGAGAAGCATATGAACACACACACACATATATATATATATATATATATATATATATATATATATATATATATATATATATATATATATATATATATTTATATAATATATATATATATATAATATATATATATACATACATATATTTATGTGTATATATGTATATATATATATATATATATATATATATATATATATATATATATATATATATATATATATATATATATGTCTGTGTGTGTGTGTGTGTGTGCGTGTGTGTGTGTGTGTGTGTATGTGTGTGTGTCGTGCCGAATAGGCAGAACTTGCGATCTTGGCTTAAATAGCAACGCTCATCTTGCCATATAGGACAAGTGAAAATTTGTGTATGCAAAAATTTCACCAAAATCATTTTGAACCTAACGAAAAAATATATTTGATTGTGTTGTTTTAGTACTAAATTATTGTAAACGTATTTAAAATATATTTTGTTGGGTTAGGCTAAAATAAATAGCTCTTGTTATAATAAGTTCACCACAGAACATGAAATAAACAACACTTTGCCTTTCCTAGATGTTTCAATCTATCGTGTTGATAGAAAATTCAAATTTACAGTTTAGAGGAAGTCTACAAATGTGCCATCATACCTTCACTACTATTCCAATCACAAAACTAGGAAAAAAGGAGTTTGTTCCTCACAGTGTTCTTGAGAGCCTTGTGCATCTGCAGTCCAGAGTACTTAGAGGACCAAATAAGCAAGATATTCAACATAGCCACGAAACTGAGATATCCAAGGTATTTTGTCGAGAAGGCACTAATGTCAGCAAGAAAGACTTTCTACAGGACTGAACCTAAGGAAGTGATGACCATGCAATGAGAACATGGTTTGCCTGCGTGAGGCAATTAAAAAGATCAGTATAAACCTTGCTTTCAAAAGCAATGGGACAGAGGAACAACAGTTGGTTAAAAACTCACCTTCCAACAGTTGGTGGCGTTTACAAGGTCCCATGTATTCAGTGTCCTCTCTCATATATACGTCAAACAGGTAAAACTCTGGAAATCAGAATAACCCAACATAAATACTCAGTCAGAACAGTGCAGGAGTCGAACTTTATTTTTAACCACGTTAGTTCCTGTAATCACCCACCGAGATGGGATGCTGTCCAAATTATTGTACCGAACAGTTGTCATAGAAAGAAACATAACTGAATCTTCTCTCTTGAAACATGACAGGACTGCCGTATATGACTCAAATTATGGGTTCTACGAGCTTAAATAACAACCTTAAGTACCAGGTGGTTTCATGATGGACTGGTGACGCTCGACCAGTGTCTACGCACCAAAACACCATGCTACGTTGAGCTGTGATTGTACCATACATTGACAGGTACACAAGACTACCTGATAACATAGGTAGTGGGGTTAAAGGATATTAGAAGTAGAAATCTGAGCCATAGAAATATTATAGGAATGGTAAAGAAGAATCCCAAGTAAGGCATATTAATCGGTACTGAGAAGAATGGCAGACAATATTAAGGAAAATGTAAAGAGATACCTCTCAGTACCCCTGAGAATATTCGAGTACCCCTGAACAAAACATTTAGACGGACGAAGAGCACTCCCTGTCCCTGAGTGCTGACACTCTCCCTGGAACTGAGTTTTGACACTCTCCCTGGAACTGAGTGCTGACACTTTCCCTAGAGCTGAGTGCTGACACTCTCCCTGGAGCTGAGTGCTGACCTCTCCCTGGAGCTGAGATCTGACACTCTCCCTATCCCTGAGTTCTGACACTCTCCCTATCACTGAGTTCTGACACTCTCCCTGGATCTGAGTGCTGACACCCTCCCTGTCCCTGAGTGCTGACACTCCCTGGAGCTGAATCCTGACACTCTCCCTGGAGCTGAGTGCTGACACTCTCCATGGAGCTGAGTGCTGACACTCTTTCTGTCCCGGAGTGATGGCACTTTCCCTGGAGCTGAATCCTGACACTCTCCCTGGAGCTGAGTGCTGACACTCTCCCTGGAGCTGAGTGCTGACACTCTCCCTGGAGCTGAGTGCTGACCTCTCCCTGGAGCTGAGATCTGACACTCTCCCTATCCCTGAGTTCTGACACTCTCCCTATCCCTGAGTTCTGACACTCTCCCTGGATCTGAGTGCTGACACCCTCCCTGTCCCTGAGTGCTGACACTCCCTGGAGCTGAATCCTGACACTCTCCCTGGAGCTGAGTGCTGACACACTCCATGGAGCTGAGTGCTGACACTTTCTGTCCCGGAGTGATGGCACTTTCCCTGGAGCTGAATCCTGACACTCTCCCTGGAGCTGAGTGCTGACACTCTCCCTGGAGCTGAGTACTGACAGTACACATTCAAACAACGACAATAGAGTTCAAATCTATGTTGCAAAATAAACAGTATTTCATAAAATAACTTTAAGCAAAACACCTTCACGATGGTGAAAGTCTCTTAATCCAAGGAGTTGAAAGTTTCCTTCTGTTTCTCTAAATAAGCCTAAATACTTCCCATTTCCCAAGTTCTGTGACTTACTAGTTAAACATGATGAATTTATTAGGTTAATATAAAATATATAATATGTCTCAGTCGAACGAAAAGAAGAATAAATGGTAAAGAAGTCTCCGTCAGGAGTCGAACCTGAGTCTGCCGTTTTGAAGACTGACAGCTGCTCCTCGAAGCCATTATCTTCAGCTGCTGAGTTCTGGGTACAAACTGGTGAGGCTGGTTAACAATGATTTATGCGAAATTATTGCATACACAAATTTTCGCTTGCTTTATTCGGTTTATTTGCGTTATTTGGCACCTGGGTGCCAGCCTCACTAGCTGGCACTCAGGTGGTCTGTTTCAAGTTATCAAGTCTTACGTCCCAGTTAGAAGAAAACTGAATGTTACTAGTCACCAGAAAACCTATATACAAGAACGATGTCAGGTGAACTACGTCAAGTGCAGGTTCTAAGTCACTAATTCGTTCTAAAAGGCATTTAAACTACAGGTTTTCTGGTAAGATAGTTAACAAGTGGACAGAAAGGTTGTAAAGTCTAAGATGATGATGTAAGATGTGCGACAGATAAACTGTAACATTGACTACAACTAATGGTGTATTACATACACCAGTGATGGTGTAACGTGAACTACAGATGGTGTAGCGTCAACTACAGGTGATGGTGTAACGTCAACTTCAGGCGATGATGTAACGTCAACTACAGATGATGCTGTAACGTCAACTACAGGTGATGGTGTAACGTCAACTACAGGTGATGGTGTAACGTCAACTACAGGTGATGGTGTAACGTCAACTACAGATGATGCTGTAACGTCAACTACAGGTGATGGTGTAACGTCAATTACAGGTGATGGTGTAACGTCAACTACAAGTGATGGTGTAACGTCAACTACAAGTGATGGAGTAACGTCAACTACGGGTGAAAACAACAAATGAAATACAGACATTAAGTGCACACGCTGAGTTATCTTTCCTCTCTGACGGATAAGTAAAGTAAATTACAAAATACTTAGCAACATATTAATGTCACAGATTGTAAAAAAAAAAATGCGATAAGAAGATGAATGTTTTTGTGAGAAGTATCTGGGAAGACTAAGAACTCTGACGGTCCGTCTCATGATGTATCTGGGAAGACTAAGAACTCTGACGGTCCGTCTCATGATGTATCTGGGAAGACTAAGAACTCTGACGGTCCGTCTCATGATGTATCTGGGAAGACTAAGAACTCTGACGGTCCGTCTCATGATGTATCTGGGAAGACTAAGAACTCTGACGGTCCGTCTCATGATGTATCTGGGAAGACTAAGAACTCTGACGGTCCGTCTCATGATGTATCTGGGAAGACTAAGAACTCTGACGGTCCGTCTCATGATGTATCTGGGAAGACTAAGGACTCTGACGGTCCGTCTCATGATGTATCTGGGAAGACTAAGAACTCTGACGGTCCGTCTCATGATGTATCTGGGAAGACTAAGAACTCTGACGGTCCGTCTCATGATGTATCTGGGAAGACTAAGGACTCTGACGGTCCGTCTCATGATGTATCTGGGAAGACTAAGAACTCTGACGGTCCGTCTCATGATGTATCTGGGAAGACTAAGAACTCTGACGGTCCGTCTCATGATGTATCTGGGAAGACTAAGGACTCTGACGGTCCGTCTCATGATGTATCTGGGAAGACTAAGAACTCTGACGGTCCGTCTCATGATGTATCTGGGAAGACTAAGGACTCTGACGGTCCGTCTCATGATGTATCTGGGAAGACTAAGAACTCTGACGGTCCGTCTCATGATGTATCTGGGAAGACTAAGAACTCTGACGGTCCGTCTCATGATGTATCTGGGAAGACTAAGAACTCTGACGGTCCGTCTCATGATGTATCTGGGAAGACTAAGAACTCTGACGGTCCGGTATGGGTTTAGAAATGATTAATAATGAGTATGGATATATTGACTTATGCTCTGATATTAAGAATCTTAATAGTAACTGTCATGGAGTAACTCTGGGTAATGATAATTTCAGAAATTGTGTAAAAACAAAGATGAATAGGAAAAATGTGCAGAAGAAAAAACATATGATGGTATTTTATGCTAACAGTAGAAGTGCAAGAAATAAAATTAATGAACTACGTTTGTTAGCATGTGCTGGGAACTTTGATATCATTGCATTAACTGAAACGTGGTATGATTTAAAGAGTCGGGATATGACTGCTGAGTGTAATATTCAGGGATTTAAGTTATTCAATGTGGATAGATGTAATGGGAAGGGGGGAGGAGTTGCATTGTATGTTCGAGAAAATATTAATTGTTGCATAAAAAAAGGTATAAAAATAGATGGAGCAGTAACAGAGTCTGTTTGGGTAGAGTTCGTGGAGGGTCAAGAAAAACTAATTCTAGGTGTAATATACCGACCTCCAGGCTTGGATCACGATAGAGGGAGACTTCTTTGGGACGAAATTGTTAGGGCTTCTGGACACAGTAACGTAGTCATAGTAGGGGACTTTAACTTTAGCCAAATTGACTGGAATTCTTTGACAGGTAATCTAGAGTCCAGTGACTTCATGGAAACAGTTCAGGACTGTTTTCTGAAACAGAGTGTAACTGAACCTACCAGGGGTAATAATTTGCTAGACCTAGTCTTGTCAAATAAGGAAACACTAGTGAATAATCTGGAGATCACTGAAGAGCTTGGCGCAAGTGATCACAAATCCATCACCTTTAGCATTAATTGGGAATGCAAGAACAATGATAATACAGTAAAAATCCCCGATTTTCGTTCTGCCGATTATAATGGACTTAGGGAACATCTGTCTATTCTTGATTGGGGTTATCTAGCTAATGATTTTATTGACGATAATCATACTTATGAATATGAAGGGATCTGCTTTTATGATTGTTTTCTTAATAATGTACACAGTGCCCAGAGTATATACATTCCCCAGAGAGAAATTAGGTCTAATAATAACGATCCCAAATGGGTTAACAGGAGGTTAAAGCATCTATTAGGGGAGAAAAGGGGAATTTATAGGCGCATCAGAAGAGGAGAGGTTAACCTTACTGACCAATATGTTCAGCTTAAAAGAGAAGTAAAAAAGGCGATTAGAAAGGCTAAACGTGACTATGAAATTAGAGTCGCTAATGAATCAAAGACTAATCCAAAGGGGTTCTTTCAAGTGTATAGGACGAAGGTGAAGGAAAAAGTAGGACCTCTGAAATCTGGGAATGGACAGCTGACGGATAATGAACTGGAAATGTGTTCCTTATTTAATGACTATTTTTTGTCAGTTTTTACACAGGAAGATGTAAATGAGATTCCAGTAATTAACAATTATTTAGTTCCTGATGAATTTAAGTTAACTAATATTACTGTCACGAGGGACATGGTTATTAAACAGATAGACAAACAAACAAAATAAGTCCCCGGGACCCGATGAGTTGTTTTCAAGGGTACTTAAGGAATGCAAGATGGAGCTTAGTCAGCCATTAACGAGTGTATTCAATGCGTCCATCCTTACCAGTGTTGTGCCAGAGATGTGGAAGATGGCTAATGTGGTTCCTATATTCAAATCAGGGGATAAGTCCACTCCTTCAAATTACCGTCCAATAAGCCTGACATCTATAGTGGGCAAGTTATTAGAATCAATTATAGCTGACATTATCAGAAGTCACCTTGAAGAGCATAACTTGATAAATGAATCCCAGCATGGATTCACGAGAGGTCGTTCCTGCCTGACAAACTTACTGACGTTCTTCAATAGAACATTTGAGGCAGTTGACAGTGATAAGGAATATGATATTGTTTATTTGGATTTTAGTAAAGCCTTCGACAGAGTACCTCACAAGAGACTCTTAAGAAAAGTGGCAGCTCATGGTATAGGAGGTAAAGTTCTAGCATGGATTGAGGCATGGCTTACCAATAGAAAGCAGAGAGTTACCATTAATGGAGTGAAATCTGAATGGGGATTAGTCACTAGTGGCGTTCCACAAGGATCAGTTTTAGGCCCTCTCTTGTTCATAATTTACATTAATGACCTTGATGAAGGGATTACTAGTGACATGAGTAAGTTTGCAGATGATACAAAGATAGGCCGTATAATTCGCTCTGAGGAGGATATCAATGAACTCCAGGACGATTTGAACAAATTAATGTCTTGGTCTGAGAAATGGCAGATGAAGTTTAATGTGGATAAGTGTAAGGTACTTGCCCTTGGTAATGAAAATAACCCTCGAAGCTATAATCTAGGTGAAGTAGAGCTTGGTCATACAGAATGTGAAAAAGACTTGGGAGTCATGGTAAGCAAAAATCTAAAGCCAAGACAGCAGTGCCTCAGTGTGCGCAACAAGGCCAACAGATTACTTGGATTTATCTCAAGAAGTATAAGTAACAGAAGTCCAAAAGTTATTTTACAGCTCTATACATCACTAGTGAGGCCTCATTTAGATTATGCTGCTCAGTTTTGGTCCCCTTACTACAGGATGGACATAGACTCATTAGAGAACATACAGAGAAGAATGACTAAAATGATTTACTGTGTAAGGAACCTCTCGTATGAAGATAGACTTAAAGCCTTAAATCTCCACTCTCTGGAGAGGCGTAGAATGAGGGGAGATATCATTGAAGTGTATAAGTGGATGACGGGCATAAACAAGGGAGACATTAATAAAGTACTGAGGGTGTCGAACCAGGTAAGAACCAGGAATAATGGATTTAAGTTGGATAAATTTAGATTTAGAAAGGACATAGGTAAGTACTGGTTTTCTAACAGAGTTGTAGATGCGTGGAACAGTCTTCCCAGTGGGGTGATAGAGGCTAGGACCTTGCGTAGCTTTAAGAAGAGACTGGACAAATATATGAGTGGGAGGGGCTGGGTTTGATTGGTGTTGGGGGGTGCGGGAGTTGTTTCTTGAGTAGCTTTAGGTAGATGTCGTTTTGATAAGGACCTGCCTCGTATGGGCCAGTAGGCCTTCTGCAGTGTTCCTACATTCTTATGTTCTTATGTTCTTATGTATCTGGGAAGACTAAGAACTCTGACGGTCCGTCTCATGATGTATCTGGGAAGACTAAGGACTCTGACGGTCCGTCTCATGATGTATCTGGGAAGACTAAGAACTCTGACGGTCCGTCTCATGATGTATCTGGGAAGACTAAGAACTCTGACGGTCCGTCTCATGATGTATCTGGGAAGACTAAGAACTCTGACGGTCCGTCTCATCATGTGCACACGTCTCTGACTGTCCGTCTCATGATGCGCACACGTCACTCTGACGGTCCGTCACATGATGTACACACGTCACTCTGACGGTCCGTCACATGATGTACACACGTCTCTCCTTAGGGAAAACATAATTTTAATGGTGAAATATTCTCATATATCGGTATTTCATAACTGACCCGCTTGGTGGTAGCTTCTAAGTAAAGATGAATTTATTAGGTAAAGATAGTGAAGAGGATGATGGCTAACAACGAGAGTGATGACGATTATGTCGCTTAAAGACAGTAACGAAGGTTATGTTCCAAGAAGAGAACAACCTAAGGAAGAAGTTGTTGTTCAACATAGGTAAGATATTTGTGGGACGGTGATGTCACACACATATATTGAAGAAAGTGATGTTTTGCCAGCATATAAAACTTTTAGCTGTCTTTTGTTTCATTCTTCGCTGACATGACGTCACTATCAGCAAGTATAAAACATGTTGTTTTATACTTGTTTCTGGAGCAGATTTCTTGGTGGATCGTTACTGTCTACAAGTATAAAACACGTTGCTGTTCCTATTTTGTCTCCAGTGTTTACCACAAACTTCACTGTTATAATGTGTCTGGTGCAGTGTATCAGCTGTGACATACAAGTCACAGATACTCTTCTCAGATCTGACAAGACTGGTATTACACACTGTGATTTGTTTATATAAAAAAATCTGCTTGTGGTCAACATACAACATTTATTATATAATGTGAAGCAGCGATTGTCAGAACCAGACAGCATTATCGTCCACTGTGACAGAACAATGATGATGTCACTTGTAAACCTCCCAGAACCAGACAGCATTATCGTCCACTGTGACAGAACAATGATGATGTCACTTGTAAACCTCCCAGAACCAGACTGCATTATCGTCCACTGTGACAGAACAATGATGATGTCACTTGTAAACCTCCCAGAACCAGACAGCATTATCGTCCACTGTGACAGAACAATGATGATGTCACTTGTAAACCTCCCAGAACCAGACTGCATTATCGTCCACTGTGACAGAACAATGATGACGTCACTTGTAAACCTCACAAACCTGGTTGTTCTGCACTTATATTTCATATTTACTGTTTTTACATATTAATAAAGTATTCTTGTACGTTGGTGCGCTGCCTCGTGTTACTGTATATTTTCTGCGACTTACTGTACCGTGTTGTGTGTCACTCTGCCGTTCATATATATTCATATGTTGTTTTTTTTTATTTTGTAATGATCATGTATAATATAGGTTGCGAGTACTACAAACTTACCTGCTACATCTCTCTCAATAATGTCTATGTTGGAATCATTGTCTCCCAGAATCTTTTTATATATCTCTCCAAAACTAATATAAATAATGGACAGATGTAATAAACTAATTATAGTTTTTGAAAGGGGTGAGCTGGTAAGCCAGAGGAAGGTCTCAGTTAGATGACCGAAAGTCTGGATCTGTTGAAATAAGTCATGTCCGTCACAGTTCTGGTTTAAAACTTTTAAAGGATACTTGCCTAAAGGTCAGGAATCACTTTAGTCACCGTAGCTAGAGATATCTCTTAGATTATTTTCCACATCTCAATATATAATTTGCCATCTACGTTTTACGTATATATTGTGATGCGAAATTCCTTCCATAGTCTTTCATCATCTTCCACATCTTGTGTGTGTGTGTGTGTGTGTGTGTGTGTGTGTGTGTGTGTGTGTGTGTGTGAGTGTGTGTGTGTGTGTGTGTGTGTGTGTGTGTGTGTGTGTGTACTCACCTAATTGTACTCACCTAATTGTGGTTGCAGGGGTCGAGACTCAGTTCCTGGCCCCGCCTCTTCACTGAAGTATGTGTGTTTGTGTGTATGTGCGTGTATGTGTGTGTGTGTGTGTGTGTGTGTGTGTGTGTGTGTGTGTGTGTATGTGCGTGTGTGTGTATGTGTGTGTTTGTGTGTGCGTATGTGCGTGTGTGTGAATGTGTGTGTGTGTGTGTGTATGTGTGTTTGTATATGTGTGTGTGTGTGTGTGTGTGTGTGTGTGTGTGTGTGTGTGTGTGTGTGTGTGAGCGTGTGTGTGAGTGTGTGTGTACTCACCTAGTTGTACTCACCTAGTTGAGGTTGCGGGGGTCGAGTCCGAGCTCCTGGCCCCGCCTCTTCACTGATCGCTACTAGGTCACTCTCCCTAAGCCGTGAGCTTTATCATACCTCTGCTTAAAGCTATGTATGGATCCTGCCTCCACTACATCGCTTCCCAAACTATTCCACTTACTGACTACTCTGTGGCTGAAGAAATATTTCCTAACATCCCTGTGATTCATCTGTGTCTTCAGCTTCCAACTGTGTCCCCTTGTTACTGTGTCCAATCTCTGGAACATCCTGTCTTTGTCCACCTTGTCAATTCCTCTCAGTATTTTGTATGTCGTTATCATGTCCCCCCTATCTCTCCTGTCCACCAGTGTCGTCAGGTTGATTTCCCTTAACCTCTCCTCGTAGGACATACCTCTTAGCTCTGGGACTAGTCTTGTTGCAAACCTTTGCACTTTCTCTAGTTTCTTTAAGTGCTTGGCTAGGTGTGGGTTCCAAACTGGTGCCGCATACTCCAATATGGGCCTAACGTACACGGTGTACAGGGTCCTGAACGATTCCTTATTAAGATGTCGGAATGCTGTTCTGAGGTTTGCTAGGCGCCCATATGCTGCAGCAGTTATTTGATTGATGTGCGCTTCAGGAGATGTGCCTGGTGTTATTCTCACCCCAAGATCTTTTTCCTTGAGTGAGGTTTGTAGTCTCTGGCCCCCTAGACTGTACTCCGTCTGCGGTCTTCTTTGCCCTTCCCCAATCTTCATGACTTTGCACTTGGTGGGATTGAACTCCAGGAGCCAATTGCTGGACCAGGTGTGCAGCCTGTCCAGATCCCTTTGTAGTTCTGCCTGGTCTTCGATCGAGTGAATTCTTCTCATCAACTTCACGTCATCTGCAAACAGGGACACCTCAGAGTCTATTCCTTCCGTTATGTCGTTGACAAATACCAGAAACAGCACTGGTCCTAGGACTGACCCCTGTGGGACCCCGCTGGTCACAGGTGCCCACTCTGACACCTCGCCACGTACCATGACTCGCTGCTGTCTTCCTGACAAGTATTCCCTGATCCATTGTAGTGCCTTCCCTGTTATCCCTGCTTGGTCCTCCAGTTTTTGCACCTATCTCTTGTGTGGAACTGTGTCAAACGCCTTCTTGCAGTCCAAGAATATGCAATCCACCCACCTCTCTCTCTCTTGTCTTACTGCTGTCACCATGTCATAGAACTCCAGTAGGTTTGTGACACAGGATTTCCCGTCCCTGAAACCATGTTGGCTGCTGTTGATTTGATCATTCCTTTCTAGGTGTTCCACCACTCTTCTTCTGATAATCTTCTCCATGATTTTGCATACTATACATGTCAGTGACACTGGTCTGTAGTTTAATGCTTCATGTATCTCTCCTTTTTTAAAGATTGGGACTACATTTGCTGTCTTCCATGCCTCAGGCAATCTCCCTGTTTTGATAGATGTATTGAATATTGTTGTTAGGGGTACACATAGCGCCTCTGCTCCCTCTCTCAATACCCATGGGGAGATGTTATCTGGCCCCATTGCCTTTGAGGTATCTAGCTCACTCAGAAGCCTCTTCACTTCTTCCTCGGTTGTGTGCACTGTGTCCAGCACATAGTGGTGAGCCCCACCTCTCTGTCTTTCTGGAGCCCCATCTGTCTCCTCTGTGAACACTTCTTTGAATCTCTTGTTGAGTTCCTCACATACTTCACGGTCATTTCTTGTTGTCTCTCCTCCTTCCTTCCTTAGCCTGATTACCTGGTCCTTGACTGTTGTTTTCCTCCTGATGTGACTGTACAACAGTTTCGGGTCAGATTTGGCTTTCGCTGCTATGTCATTTTCATATTGTCTTTGGGCCTCCCTTCTTATCTGTGCATATTCGTTTCTGGCTCTACGACTGCTCTGGAAATAAATGGTATAAAATACCGACACAATGGCAATATAAACACAAATGCAGTATAATGTGATCCTTTATTGACTACGTTTCGCCCACACAGTGGGCTTTTTCAAGTCACAAACAGAACTACCTGGGGTGGAAGGAACGCGACTATTTATAGTCCAGCTGAGGTCAGGTGAAGAATGCTGCATCTGATGATGTACCGAGTGGGGTTATAGAGTCTAAAAACTTGGGTAGCTTGGAAAGGAGATTGGATAAGTTGTGAGCAGACCTTCTACAGTGTTCTTATGTGGGATAGCGATGAAGAAGTTTCTTGGCAAGTGGTTCAGCTATGTTATAGAAGCCACTATTCTGGTTGAAGTTGTCGGATATAGAAATGAGTGATGATTCCAGGATTCTTCGGTATTGAGTGTTGTCTTCTGTGGCGATAAGTCTTGAGTTTCTGTAGTTTATCAAGTGGTTGTGTGAATTACGGTGTTGTACGCAGGCATTCCTTGTGTCGTCAGACCTGCTTGCGTATTGGTGTTCTGAAATACGTGTTTGGAGGTCCCTTGATGTTTCGCCCACGTATAACTTGTTGCAGTCATTACAAGGGATTATGTATACCCCTGCAGAGGATGGAGGCTTGTCCTGCCTACTACTGGGATGTTTTGGCAAAGATGTTGGAAACATGTTTGGCAATGGAGTTGGTGGGAAGGACTATGTATCTCTTCTCGGCAGTGTCTTCTCTGGGTGTGTTGAAGATGTTTAATGCTCGCCGTCTGCAGTCTCTGATGAAGTGACGAGGATAGTGGAGTTTAGAAAATATTTGTTCAATTATAGTGCATTCTTCCTCAAGGAACTCGTTGCTGCAGATTCTGAGTGCACGCAGGAAGAAGCCTATAATTACACCACGTTTGGTTTTGGTGTCGTGGTGAGAGTAGAAGTGGAGAAGATCGTTTTGGTTGGTGGGTTTTCGATAGACTTTAAAACGAAGTTCGTGGTCAGCTTTGCAGAGCAGGACATCAGGGAAAGGAAGAGTGTTGTCGACTTCTTCTTCAAGTGTGAACTGGATTGAAGGCTCGACCTGGTTGAGCTTGTCTTGGAGAGCTTGAACGTTGAAGCGTTTAGGAGTTATGAGGAGAATGTCGTCAACATAACGGAGCCAGGTGACAGACGAAGGAATAATGGTGGAGAAACGTTCGGCTTCTAGATGTTCCATGTATAGGTTCGCCAGGACTGCACTGAGTGGCGAACCCATGGGTAGTCCAAAAGTCTGCTGAAAGAGGTGATTTTCGAAAGAGAAACACGTAAAGCCAACACATAGTTCAACGAGGTCGATGAAATCGCTGGCTGGAATGGGAAGATCAAGTGAATCGTCAATTTTTCTGCGCAAGAGATCGATGGCTTGTGTAGTAGGTACTTTGGTGAATAGGGAAGTCACGTCAAGGCTGGAAAGTTTCTTGTTCCTGATGTTGATGTTGCGAATGCGATTGAGAAGATCACCTGAGTGTTTGAGATGTGCTGGACTGATAGTGCCCAAGAGTTTAGAGAGGTGTTTGGCGAGAATTCCTGAGAGCTGGTGGGGAGCACTGCCTATTCCCGAGGATATGGGCCTCAGTGGGATACCAGGCTTGTGAGTCTTTTCTAAACTCCACTATCCTCGTCACTTCATCAGAGACTGCAGACGGCGAGCATTAAACATCTTCAACACACCCAGAGAAGACACTGCCGAGAAGAGATACATAGTCCTTCCCACCAACTCCATTGCCAAACATGTTTCCAACATCTTTGCCAAAACATCATTCCAAGTATCTACCTCCACAACCACGACCATCAAGGACATCACCAGTAGTAGGCAGGACAAGCCTCCATCCTCTGCAGGGGTATACATAATCCCTTGTAATGACTGCAACAAGTTATACGTGGGCGAAACATCAAGGGACCTCCAAACACGTATTTCAGAACACCAATACGCAAGCAGGTCTGACGACACAAGGAATGCCTGCGTACAACACCGTAATTCACACAACCACTTGATAAACTACAGAAACTCAAGACTTATCGCCACAGAAGACAACACTCAATACCGAAGAATCCTGGAATCATCACTCATTTCTATATCCGACAACTTCAACCAGAATAGTGGCTTCTATAACATAGCTGAACCACTTGCCAAGAAACTTCTTCATCGCTATCCCACATAAGAACACTGTAGAAGGTCTGCTCACAACTTATCCAATCTCCTTTCCAAGCTACCCAAGTTTTTAGACTCTATAACCCCACTCGGTACATCATCAGATGCAGCATTCTTCACCTGACCTCAGCTGGACTATAAATAGTCGCGTTCCTTCCACCCCAGGTGGTTCTGTTTGTGACTTGAAAAAGCCCACTGTGTGGGCGAAACGTAGTCAATAAAGGATCACATTATACTGCATTTGTGTTTATATTGCCACGACTGCTCTCCTTATTCTCCTGGGTCCTTTGCCTTCTATATTTCTTCCATTCCCTAGCACACTTGGTTTTTGCCTCCCTGCACCTTTGGGTAAACCATGGGCTCATCCTGGCTTTTTCATTATTGCTGTTACCCTTGGGTACAAACCTCTCCTCAGCCTCCTTGCATTTTGTTGCTACATATTCCATCATCTCATTAACTGGCTTCCCTGCCAGTTCTCTGTGTGTGAGTGTGTGTGTGTGTGTGTGTGTGTGTGTGTGTGTGTGTGTGTGTGTGTGTGTGTGTGTATGTATGTGTGTGTGTGTGTGTGTATGTATGTGTGTGTGTGTGTGTGTATGTATGTGTGTGTGTGTGTGTGTGTGTGTGTGTATGTGTGTGTGTGTGTGACTGTGTGTGTGTGTGTGTGTGTGTGTGTGTGTGTATCTGTGTGTGTGTGTGTGTATATATGTGTGTGTGTGTGTATGTGACTGTGTGTGTGTGTGTGTGTGTGTGTGTGTGTGTGTGTGTGTGTGTGACTGTGTGTGTGTGTGGGACTGTGCGTGTGTGTGTGTGTGCACGCGCGCGCACACACACACAGACACACACATTTGTACACCTGACACATACACGCATTAGTACACTTGACACACACACACACACTCACACACACGCTCACACACACACACACACACACACACACACACACACACACACACACACACACACACACGCACACACACACGCACACACACACGCACACACACACGCGCACACACACGCACGCACACACGCACACACACAAACACACAGACACACACACACATATACACACACACACACACAAACACACACTCACACACACACACACACACACACACACACACACACACAAACACACACAAAACTTTCACGATAATCACAATGTATATTTTCCTATCGTTGTCATAGTTAAGTTGGCCATAGTCAGTGGTGGCCATAGTCATGTGTGGCCATAGTCACGAGTGGTCATAATGAGGTGTAATCATAGTCATGTGTGATCATAGTGAGGTGTGGTCATAGTGAGGTGTGGTCATAGTGAGGTGTGGTCATAGTGAGATGTGGTCATAGTGAGATGTGGTCATAGTGAGATGTGGTCATAGTGAGGTGTGGTCATAGTGAGGTGTGGTCATAGTGAGGTGTGGTCATAGTGATGTGTGGTCATAGTGAGGTGTGGTCATAGTGAGGTGTGGTCATAGTGAGGTGTGGTCATAGTGATGTGTGGTCATAGTGATGTGTGGTCATAGTGATGTGTGGTCATAGTGATGTGTGGTCATAGTGATGTGTGGTCATAGTGAGGTGTGGTCATAGTGATGTGTGGTCATAGTGATGTGTGGTCATAGTGAGGTGTGGTCATAGTGAGGTGTGGTCATAGTGAGGTGTGGTCATAGTGAGGTGTGGTCATAGTGAGGTGTGGTCATAGTGAGGTGTGGTCATAGTGAGGTGTGGTCATAGTGAGGTGTGGTCATAGTGAGGTGTGGTCATAGTGAGGTGCGGTCATAGTGAGGTGCGGTCATAGTGAGGTGCGGTCATAGTGAGGTGCGGTCATAGTGAGGTGCGGTCATAGTGAGGTGCGGTCATAGTGAGGTGCGGTCATAGTGAGGTGCGGTCATAGTGAGGTGCGGTCATAGTGAGGTGTGGTCATAGTGAGGTGTGGTCATAGTGAGGTGTGGTCATAGTGAGGTGTGGTCATAGTGAGGTGTGTTCATAGTGAGGTGTGGTCATAGTCATGTGTGGTCATAGTCATGTGTGGTCATAGTCATGTGTGGTCATAGTGAGGAGTGGTTATAGTGAGGAGTGGTTATAGTGAGGTGTGGTCATAGTGAGGTGTGGTCATAGTGAGGTGTGGTCATAGTGAGATGTGGTCATAGTCAGGTGTCTTCATAGTCAGGTGTAGTCTTAGTGAGGTGTGGTTATAGTGAGGTATGGTCATAGTGAGGTGTGGTCATAGTGATATGTGGTCATAGTGATATGTGGTCATAGTGTGGTGTGGTCATAGTGAGGTGTGGTCATAGTCAGGTGTGGTCATGGTGAGGTGTGGTCATAGTCAGGTGTGGTCATAGTCAGGTGTGGTAATGGTCAGGTGTGGTCATAGTGAGGTGTGGTCATAGGCAGGTGTGGTCATAGGCAGGTGTGGTCATAGGCAGGTGTGGTCATAGTCAGGTGTGGTCATAGTCAGGTGTGGTCATAGTCAGGTGTGGTCAGTCAGGTGTGGTCATGGTTAGGTGTGGTCATAGTCAGGTTTAGTCATAGTCAGGTGTGGTCATGGTCAGGTGGGGTCATAGTGTGATGTGGTCATAATCAGGTGTGGTCATAGTCTGGTGTGGTCATCGTCAGGTGTGGTCATAGTGAGGTGTGGTCATAGTCCGGTTTTGTCATAGTCAGGTGTGGTCATAGTCAGGTGTGGTCATAGTGATGTGTGGTCATAGTCCAGTGTGGTCATAGTCAGGTGTGGTCATAGTGAGGTGAGGCTATAGTCAGGTGTGGTCATAGTCAGGTGTTTTCAGTAGTGGCGAGTAACTCGCTATGGTGCACCCTCTCGACCCCCTCCCCCCCCCCCAAAAAAAATTACCCTAATGAAATTTCGGCCTCTCATTCCATGACACATTTCCCCCTCAAGTTATATCTCGCTATGTCGTGGACCCTCAGGTTATAACTTGCTATGTCGTGGACCCTCAGGTTATATCTCGCTATGTCGTGGACCCTCAGGTTATAACTTGCTATGTCGTGGACCCTCAGGTTATAACTTGCTATGTCGTGGACCCTCAGGTTATAACTTGCTATGTCGTGGACCCTCAGGTTATAACTTGCTATGTCGTGGACCCTCAGGTTATAACTTGCTATGTCGTGGACCCTCAGGTTATATCTCGCTATGTCGTGGACCCTCAGGTTATATCTCGCTATGTTGTGGACCCTCAGGTTATATCTCGCTATGTCGTGGACCCTCAGGTTATATCTCGCTATGTTGTGGACCCTCAGGTTATATCTCGCTATGTCGTGGACCCTCTGGTTATATCTCACTATGTTGTGGACCCTCAGGTTATATCTCACTATGTTGTGGACCCTCAGGTTGTATCTCGCTGTGTTGTGAAGCCTCCGATGACGCTATACGCACGAACTCCAATTCCTCGGATCAAGACTGCATCAACAAGATTTATTTTTATTTTCTCAAAGTTATACTTAGTTACTTAAATTTTGGCAGAGTGACTCAGAACTGTACATGTCCGTTTCCTAGTATCAAGGTTTTTATATGTAAAAATAACCCTATTTCCTCGGATCAAAACTGCGTCATCAGGATTTTGTTTTTATATTTTCTCAAGAGTCGAGTATCTGAAATGTGGAGTTTGTTGTCCGTAGAGTTTATTACTCTAGTTAACATTTTATTTAAGTTCTTATCTGTCATGTACATAAGGTAGCTCCTGAGGTCCCAAAGCTGATCCCTCAAGGTGATAAGCTACAGCTCTTGGTCTCATAGTTTAACAAAGGTAAGCTCCTGGACCCAACGGTGTAAAATTACCTACGATAACCCTACCCAAAGGGGTAACAAGTGTTACAGCTCCTGACCCCTTATGGGAAAAGCTACAGCTCTGGTATCAGCATTTTAGAGGTGTGTAATATCAAACAATGGGTAAATAATAATCTATAGCGCTTTTGCAATTTTATTCATTAATCTTTTATTAATAAAAAAACATAAAATACAGTAATACACATTGTACAAATGTTTTTCAAGAATATATAAGTGAGGGTAACCAGCGTTTATTCTTACTCTCGCTGCTCTTGTTTTTCTATAACGTTTAAAACGCTGGGCGTTTTGCATACTGTCGTCAGAGTCGACCGATGGTGACACCATATTGAATGATGTGGGGGGGGAGGGGGAGGTGATGGTGTTACAGCACATTGCTTTATTATGAAAGTAATGTTGAGAGCAAGTGATGGTGTAGCGTCGATCCTGCGTCTCTTAATATCCTGCTGGAATTCGCCTGATGAACTTTCTTCTCTGGAACTGAACATAAAATAGTCTTCACCGCCCCACGTGCATGTGTTGTAATAACAACTTCTCTGATGTATAAGAGTGCGTAGCAGTCTCTCTACAGGTGTGGGTGCTTGTCTCTACAGGTGTGGGTGCTGGTCTCTACAGGTGTAGGCGCTGGTCTCTCTACAGGTGTGGGTGTTGGTCTCCAGCTATGACAAAGCTGGAGTCACTTTCAAAATCAGACATGAAAAGTCTCCAGGTTTCCCGCCTTGGGCCCCTTGATGTCAAACTGTTAATAACTATCACCCCCTCAGATGAACTCCCACGCACGCACGCACGCACGCACGCACGCACGCACGCACGCACGCACGCACGCACATGCACACACACGCACACACACACACACACACACACACACACACACACACACACACACACACACACACACTTTGGAACCCAAACCTAGCCAAGCTAGGAAAGAAGACTAGTCCCGGAGCTAAGGGACATGTCCAGCAAAGAGAGGTTAAGGGAATCGACCTGACGACACTGGAGGACAGGAGACATAGGGGTCATATGATAACGACATATAGAATACTGAGAGGAATTGACAAAGTGGACATAGACAGAATGTTCCAGAGATGGGACACAGCAACAAGGGGTCACAACTGGAAGCTGAAGACTCAGATGAATCACAGGGATGTTAAGAAGTATTTCTTCAGTGACAGAGCTATCAGTAAGTGGAATAGTCTGGGAAGTGATGTAGTGGTGTCACAACACAGAACACACTAGGGTGAAAAATTAAGAAACGGCCGCTCTCATTCTGACAGACTTAATTAAAGAGTACAAAAAAGTGTTGGACTCGTCGATTCCAATGATGCTCTTTTCTGTCATGTTAGAAATCGCTGTCATCCTACTGACTGGTCTTCTGCCAAAGTGTTTATTCTACTTCTAGCCTTCACAACCGTCGTCTTGTTGAAGCATCTCTATATACACAGTTTTCCATGTATGAAACTTAATGCTGGTTTTGTCTCTGTAGATGTCTTCCTTTCCCCTTACATTGTCAAATGTTCCAAACTTCAGAACACTCGTGACTTGACATGATCCTTTCTTCTCTCCCAACCTTTTCTCCTTTTATTTTTTTCATATTCCCCTTTTTTTCATTTTTCTGCCAGTGTACTCTGTCCTTCAGTTTCCCACTATCCCATGTTTTTGGGCCTACCCCTAGTGGGTCCTAAGCTCTCCTGCAGTGCTCCTAGTGGGTCCTAAGCTCTCCTGCAGTGCTCCTAGTGGGTCCTAAGCTCTCCTGTAGTGCTCCTTTTTCATGTCCTTAGACTGAACTCACTTCTACTTATATTACGACTATCACTCCTTTACTATTATTTTTGCTTCTATTTTCTACTGCTACTATTTTCTCCCTTCACTCCCCTTTCTCTTGTGGCACAAATTACTCCCACTTCTACTACTACAACCATCATTACAACTTCCACTATTTCTCTTTCCTCCTCTCTTTCTCTCGTCGCTGTCCTCACCTATATATTATACTCACTCACTCTCTTCATAAGTTTTTCTCTCTGCTATGTGCGGGTTATCTGTGTATGAGTTGATGTTATATGCCCAGTGTCTACAGTCTATAATGAAGTGATGAGAATAGTGAAGTTTAGAAAATACTTGTTCGATGAAAGAACATTCTTCCTCAAGAAATTCACTACTACAGACTAGAAGGGCACGAATCAAGAAGCTTATGACTACGCCACGTTTAGTTTTGGTGTTGTGGTGAGAGTAGAAGTTGAGAAGATCCTGCTGGTTGGTCGGTTTTCAGTAGACTTTAAAACGAAGCTTTAACGACATAGCTATATCTCTTGCCAGGAAATTTCTTCAACGTTGTCCTAAACAACAACAAACCTATTGGTCTATGCCGGGTAGGTCTTTCTCAAATCCAACTTTTCAGCAATCAACTCTCTCCCCCTGACCTTTCACGTCACTATGCTCCCTATACATACTCACATAGTCTGCTCAGGTAAAGCTGTTTGTGACTTGATAAAGTCCACTGTGTGGGTGTTACACTTAAGCTTAAAAGTCAGTAAATATTACCTTCATGTGGGATTCAGGCGTAACAATTTAGACAGAGTTTGGGATGGAAATAAATTCAAGTACAATCTCAGTTTAATGAAGTAATTTCATAGATATTATAAAATGTCAGGCATGTAACTTTATACATTTTCTGTTTATACTGATAAGAAGTATATACAAAAGGGAATCTTTTACCGTATTTTCCCGTATAATGTCTTAAAGCTTTGTTTCACAAAGAGACTTTATATCAGACTAATTACAAATAAATACAATCTTCTTCTCTATAATTAACTAGTTTTATAACTAGAGGAATAAGATAGAGTACAAGTATTGCCCAGAATATACTATGGTGAGGAAGAGCAATTAACAACTGTCTAATAAGACCAGTGAAGGAGTGTTGACTAGTAAGCTGGTAAATTCACTCTGTTCCAAGACGAACACCTAGCTTGGACGTTGGGTAGGTCACGTGACTTTGACTCTGCAAACACCTAACCAAATATACAGTGGGGGGTAACAACAGCAAAAACTATGTTTAGCCATACTTTTGCATGATTGGATTATTTTATATTAATTTACCTCCTTCACATAAAACAGACATAATAAAACTACACATATACAGCCAGATATAAATACATATTGGTCACATACAGAAATAATTGTACAAACAAGTAATAAAAATACAAGGACGTTCATTTCCAATTTAGCTAATAAAGGAAATGAACAAGGGAGTGTAGACGGCGCAACAGTGGGCGAAACGTTGTCAATAAAAATCGCATTATATTGCATGCGAGTATACTTTTCCATCGTGTCGGTATTTTATAGCATTTATCTCCATGTTATGTTAATAGCTTATTAACATAACATATTACATAATAAAATGTATGACAAAACAAAATATAGCAAAACAATGCAACCCTCCCTCCCAAGACAAAAAAAAAAAACAGCATAAAAGAAGGTAGTAAGGTTGGTGGTCAAGTTGGATCATCAGGAGGTAGTGTTGTATTTTATCCTCATTCAGACTGATGTTATTTGGGTGTAATTACTCATACACAATCCACTCACAATATTTTCGATGTATGTTGTTACTACGCTGAGATACAAGGCCACACTGTGGCATAAAAAAATTAAAAGTTTGGTACTATTGTCAACGCCAAAGTTAGTTCTGGGTTACCAGACCCAGCCATCAGTGGCGTCTTTACGCTCCACTCACCAGTTACTCTATCAGGATTTCCTGAAGAGAAACATTTAAGTAATTTTACTTTAAATATAATTAAGTCTTCCTCTTCTAAACGGCGTCAATACGTAATGGTTGATGCATCTTACGGACAAGATATTACCCATTAAGTTTATACTGTGTGCAAGGAAATTTGTCTCTATAGTAAAATAATAAAAACACTTGGAATCGTTGGGATCAGTTCCATAACTAAAGAATCAATCTTCTGATATATTTACACAACGATGTCACTGAGTCTTAGATAACGATGAGTGATGTCACTGAGTCTTAGATAACAACGAGTGATGTCACTGTCTTTGATAACGATGAGTGATTTCACTGAGTCTTAGATAACGATGAATGATATCACTGAGTCTTATATAGTGATGTGTGAGTCTTAATAACGATGTGTAATGTCACTTATGTTTGAACAGAGCGAAGCCTGACGTATGAGCTAGCTTACCTTGATGAATCTCTGTAAATATAAGTTATTATGTAATAATTATCTCATTTTTCTTCAAGTACAGACCTAGCTGACATTACTGACATACTGAATAGAAACACATACTACATAGAACACCCAGGTACCTACTTAATTCTAAGTGAACAGGAACAGCAGGTGTAAGGAAACGTTCTCATGGATCGATCTCCGCATTATATAATTATTATTATTATTATAATTATAATTATTATTGTTAGTTTGTCACGTGGAGGCCAGTTTTGATGCTTTCCCGAGGTTCATGTGTCCGTCTGTGTCCCCTCACTCATTGATCTTGCATCTAAGTATTCCCCAGGTTCATGTGTCCAGGAGTTCATCTGTGTCCCCTCAGATATTCTCCCTTCCACACTTCCTTTCCTATACTATCCTACCTTCCCCAGGTTCATGTGTCCCTTCCCTACTTCCTATCCTACACTCAATAGTCTCGGCTCCTGCAACTAATCCTTCCCCATCTGTGTCCTCTCAGATATTCTCCCTTCCCAACTTCCTGTCCTATACTATCCTGCCTTTCCCAGGTTCATGTGTCCAGGAGTCCATCTGTGTCCCCTCAGATATTCTCCCTTCCCCACTTCCTGTCCTATTCTATCCTACCTTTCCCAGGTTCATGTGTCCAGGAGTCTATCTGTGTCCCCTCAGATATTCTCTCTTCCCCACTTCCTGTCCTATTCTATCCTACCTTTCCCAGGTTCATGTGTCCAGGAGTCTATCTGTGTCCCCTCAGATATTCTCCCTTCCCCACTTCCTCTTCTATTCTATCCTACCTTCCCCAGGTTCATGTGTCCAGGAGTCCATCTGTATCCCCTCAGATATTCTCCCTTCCCCACCTCCTGTCCTATTCTTTCCTACCTTCCCCTGTCTCCTCAGATATTCTCCCCACCCCACTTCCTGTCCTATTCTATCCTACCTTCCCCAGGTTCATGAGTCCAGGAATCTATCCGTTGGCCCCCGGATGTCTTCCCTTCCTCTGAAACCCTGGAAACTCTTTTCGTATTTTTGATGCCTAACCCAGTCCCACCCCCAAGATCAGCAGTCCCAACCCAGGTCCGTGGTTCCAAGTGTTCATCCATACACCCTTCACCACTTCCCCAATGTCAGCAAGTCCCACCTCAGGTCCGTGGTTCCAGGTTCACACCTTTCACCACCTCCCAGAGGTCAGCAGTCCCACCCCAGGTCCGTAGTTCCAAGTGTTCATCCATACACCCATCACACTTCCCTGAGGTCAGCAGTTTTAGCCAGCCTTGAAGCACTGTCCATATATGATATTACTACACAAGTGTATTAATGTCAGTATACTGAGGAAGACGTTATTACAGAGGAGGACACGCAGATAATCTGCGCTCTGTAATAACATCCTCCTGGACAGACCCGAACGTCGACTACCTGAGACAAGAGAGATCTCTATCACAGTTCGTCCACCAAGAACTGGCCACTAGTGAAAATTTGGAACATATATTTATATATAATATTGTACCTATGTCAATTATTACATTATTCAATTATTTATTCGAATAAGTGTATTTCTTAGCGTTTTTTTTTGTTTTTTTTTTTTTTTTTTTTTTTTTTTTTTTTTTTTTTTTTTTTTTTTTTTTATTATCACACTGGCCGATTCCCACCAAGGCAGGGTGGCCCGAAAAAGAAAAACTTTCACCATCATTCACTCCATCACTGTCTTGCCAGAAGGGTGCTTTACACTACAGTTTTTAAACTGCAACATTAACACCCCTCCTTCAGAGTGCAGGCACTGTACTTCCCATCTCCAGGACTCAAGTCCGGCCTGCCGGTTTCCCTGAATCCCTTCATAAATGTTACTTTGCTCACACTCCAACAGCACGTCAAGTATTAAAAACCATTTGTCTCCATTCACTCCTATCAAACACGCTCACGCATGCCTGCTGGAAGTCGAAGCCCCTCGCACACAAAACCTCCTTTACCCCCTCCCTCCAACCCTTCCTAGGCCGACCCCTACCCCGCCTTCCTTCCACTACAGACTGATACACTCTTGAAGTCATTCTGTTTCGCTCCATTCTCTCTACATGTCCGAACCACCTCAACAACCCTTCCTCAGCCCTCTGGACAACAGTTTTGGTAATCCCGCACCTCCTCCTAACTTCCAAACTACGAATTCTCTGCATTATATTCACACCACACATTGCCCTCAGACACGACATCTCCACTGCCTCCAGCCTTCTCCTCGCTGCAACATTCATCACCCACGCTTCACACCCATATAAGAGCGTTGGTAAAACTATACTCTCATACATTCCCCTCTTTGCCTCCAAGGACAAAGTTCTTTGTCTCCACAGACTCCTAAGTGCACCACTCACTCTTTTTCCCTCATCAATTCTATGATTCACCTCATCTTTCATAGACCCATCCGCTGACACGTCCACTCCCAAATATCTGAATACGTTCACCTCCTCCATACTCTCTCCCTCCAATCTGATATTCAATCTTTCATCACCTAATCTTTTTGTTATCCTCATAACCTTACTCTTTCCTGTATTCACCTTTAATTTTCTTCTTTTGCACACCCTACCAAATTCATCCACCAATCTCTGCAACTTCTCTTCAGAATCTCCCAAGAGCACAGTGTCATCAGCAAAGAGCAGCTGTGACAACTCCCACTTTGTGTGTGATTCTTTATCTTTTAACTCCACGCCTCTTGCCAAAACCCTCGCATTTACTTCTCTTACAACCCCATCTATAAATATATTAAACAACCACGGTGACATCACACATCCTTGTCTAAGGCCTACTTTTACTGGGAAAAAATTTCCCTCTTTCCTACATACTCTAACTTGAGCCTCACTATCCTCGTAAAAACTCTTCACTGCTTTCAGTAACCTACCTCCTACACCATACACTTGCAACATCTGCCACATTGCCCCCCTATCCACCCTGTCATACGCCTTTTCCAAATCCATAAATGCCACAAAGACCTCTTTAGCCTTATCTAAATACTGTTCACTTATATGTTTCACTGTAAACACCTGGTCCACACACCCCCTACCTTTCCTAAAGCCTCCTTGTTCATCTGCTATCCTATTCTCCGTCTTACTCTTAATTCTTTCAATTATAACTCTACCATACACTTTACCAGGTACACTCAACAGACTTATCCCCCTATAATTTTTGCACTCTCTTTTATCCCCTTTGCCTTTATACAAAGGAACTATGCATGCTCTCTGCCAATCCCTAGGTACCTTACCCTCTTCCATACATTTATTAAATAATTGCACCAACCACTCCAAAACTATATCCCCACCTGCTTTTAACATTTCTATCTTTATCCCATCAATCCCGGCTGCCTTACCCCCTTTCATTTTACCTACTGCCTCACGAACTTCCCCCACACTCACAACTGGCTCTTCCTCACTCCTACAAGATGTTATTCCTCCTTGCCCTATACACGAAATCACAGCTTCCCTATCTTCATCAACATTTAACAATTCCTCAAAATATTCCCTCCATCTTCCCAATACCTCTAACTCTCCATTTAATAACTCTCCTCTCCTATTTTTAACTGACAAATCCATTTGTTCTCTAGGCTTTCTTAACTTGTTAATCTCACTCCAAAACTTTTTCTTATTTTCAACAAAATTTGTTGATAACATCTCACCCACTCTCTCATTTGCTCTCTTTTTACATTGCTTCACCACTCTCTTAACTTCTCTCTTTTTCTCCATATACTCTTCCCTCCTTGCATCACTTCTACTTTGTAAAAACTTCTCATATGCTAACTTTTTCTCCCTTACTACTCTCTTTACATCATCATTCCACCAATCGCTCCTCTTCCCTCCTGCACCCACTTTCCTGTAACCACAAACTTCTGCTGAACACTCTAACACTACATTTTTAAACCTACCCCATACCTCTTCGACCCCATTGCCTATGCTCTCATTAGCCCATCTATCCTCCAATAGCTGTTTATATCTTACCCTAACTGCCTCCTCTTTTAGTTTATAAACCTTCACCTCTCTCTTCCCTGATGCTTCTATTCTCCTTGTATCCCATCTACCTTTTACTCTCAGTGTAGCTACAACTAGAAAGTGATCTGATATATCTGTGGCCCCTCTATAAACATGTACATCCTGAAGTCTACTCAACAGTCTTTTATCTACCAATACATAATCCAACAAACTACTGTCATTTCGCCCTACATCATATCTTGTATACTTATTTATCCTCTTTTTCTTAAAATATGTATTACCTATAACTAAACCCCTTTCTATACAAAGTTCAATCAAAGGGCTCCCATTATCATTTACACCTGGCACCCCAAACTTACCTACCACACCCTCTCTAAAAGTTTCTCCTACTTTAGCATTCAAGTCCCCTACCACAATTACCCTCTCACTTGGTTCAAAGGCTCCTATACATTCACTTAACATCTCCCAAAATCTCTCTCTCTCCTCTGCATTCCTCTCTTCTCCAGGTGCATACACGCTTATTATGACCCACTTCTCGCATCCAACCTTTACTTTAATCCACATAATTCTTGAATTTACACATTCATATTCTCTTTTCTCCTTCCATAACTGATCATTTAACATTACTGCTACCCCTTCCTTTGCTCTAACTCTCTCAGATACTCCAGATTTAATCCCATTTATTTCCCCCCACTGAAACTCTCCTACCCCCTTCAGCTTTGTTTCGCTTAGGGCCAGGACATCCAACTTCTTTTCATTCATAACATCAGCAATCATCTGTTTCTTGTCATCCGCACTACATCCACGCACATTTAAGCAACCCAGTTTTATAAAATTTTTCTTCTTCTCTTTTTTAGTAATTGTATACAGGAGAAGGGGTTACTAGCCCATTGCTCCCGGCATTTTAGTCGCCTCATACGACACGCATGGCTTACGGAGGAAAGATTCTTTTCCACTTCCCCATGGACAATAGAAGAAATAAAAAAGAACAAGAGCTATTTAGAAAAAGGAGAAAAACCTAGATGTATGTATATATATATATGCATGTGCGTGTCTGTGAAGTGTGACCAAAGTGTAAGTAGGAGTAGCAAGATATCCCTGTTATCTTAGCGTGTTTATGAGACAGAAAAAGAAAACCAGCAATCCTACCATCATGCAAAACAGTTACAGGTTTTTGTTTCACAGTCATCTGGCAGGACGGTAGTACTTCCCTGGGTGGTTGCTGTCTACCAACCTACTACCTTAGCGTTTTTATGTGCGTAAATTAGTGTCTGTGTGTTAACCTTTGTGTTCCCTGCACGATAACTGTAAATACTTGTTATTAGTTATCGTGTTTTTTCTTGTTGTTGATCTTTTTTGGCATGGTACACTATGGTTCTCAAGCACACGGTCTTCTATTCACTAAATTCTGGATTTCACATACAAATCCTACACACATCACACATACAGAAGCACGAATAAAGCAACACACAAACACAATCATCGGTATCTAACATACACGTATATTTATTCAACAATGCATATTATCCTCTCCTTTCGGTATTACTAGTATATAAACAAATACACACGCACCTACACCTCACACTTCTTCCTCTACGCTACACACACACACACACACACACACACACACACACACACACACACACACACACACACACACATGATAACGACATACAAAATACTGAGAGGAATTGAAAAGGTGGACAAAGACAGGATGTTCCAGAGATTGGACACAGTAACAAGGGGACACAGTTGGAAGCTGAAGACACAGATGAATCACAGGGATGTTAGGAAGTATTTCTTCAGCCACAGAGTAGTCAGTAAGTGGAATAGTTTGGGAAGCGATGTAGTGGAGGCAGGATCCATACATAGCTTTAAGCAGAGGTATGATAAAGCTCACGGCTCAGGGAGAGTGACCTAGTAGCGATCAGTGAAGAAGCGGGGCCAGGAGCTCGGACTCGACCCCCGCAACCTCAACTAGGTGAGAGTACAACTAGGTGAGTACACACACAAGCGCACCCCCCAGAAACACCTGCAGAAGGACTCCAGCCACGACACCCCCAAGGCAACTGAACAATCCAAACCAACCAGCACACACCGATCCCTCTGTTTCCACCCCCCGCACCACAGTTACAGTATTAGAACAGAAGTTGAAGGTTTGGTACACAAATGCAGATGGATTAACGAATAAACATGAGGAATGGCAAGAAAGAATCAATGAGAAGTCCCCAGACATCATAGCAGTTACAGAAACAAAACTCATGGAGACAATAACAGATGCAATCTTGCCACGAGGAAAGATAGAAGGGGCAGGGGGGGGGGAGGTGGGGTTGCTCTGCTCGTAAAAACAGATGGAAATTCGAGAAAATGGAAGGAATAGATGAGACGGGAGAAAGAGACTACATAGCAGGTACACTTCAGTCTGGGGAACACAAAGTGGTCATTGCAGTGATGTATAATCCACCACAGAACTGCAGGAGGCCAAGAGAGGAATATGAAGAGAGCAACAGAGCAATGGTGGACACACTTGCTGAGGTGGCAAGAAGAACTCACTCCAGCAGAGCAAAGTTGCTGGTTATGGGGGATTTCAACCACAGGGAGATTGACTGGGAAAACCTGGAGCCACATGGGGGTCCCGAAACATGGAGAGCCAGGATGTTGGACGTGGTGCTGGAAAACCTCATGCACCAACATGTTAAGGACACTACCAGAGTGAGAGGGGAGGATGAACCAGCAAGATTGGACCTTGTGTTCACCCTGAGCAGCTCAGACATTGAGGACATCAAGTATGAGAGTCCCCTAGGAGCTAGCGACCACGTGGTTCTGTGCTTTGAATACATAGTAGAGCTGCAAGTGGAGAGAATAACAGGAGTAGAATGGGAAAAGCCTGACTATAAAAGAGGGGACTACATAGGGTTGAAGAACTTCCTGCGGGAGGTCCAGTGGGACAGAGAACTGGCAGGAAAGCCAGTAAATGAAATGATGGAATATGTAGCAACAAAATGCAAGGAGGCAGTGGAAAGGTTCATTCCCAAGGGCAACAGTAACAACGGGAAGACCAGAACAAGCCCCTGGTTTACCCGACGGTGTAAGGAGGCAAAAACAAAGTGCAATAGAGAATGGAAAAAGTACAGAAGGCAGAGAACACACGAAAATAGGGAGATCAGTCGCAGAGCCAGGAATGAGTACGCACAGGTAAGGAGGGAGGCCCAGCGACAGTATGAAAATGACATAGCATCGAGAATCAAGACTGACCCGAAACTGTTGTATAGCCACATCAGGAGGAAGACAACAGTCAAAGACCAGGTGATCAGATTAAGGACAGAAGGTGGAGAACTCACAAGAAATGATCAGGAGGTATGTGAGGAGCTGAACAGGAGATTTAAGGAAGTTTTTACAGTAGAGACAGGAAGGGCTGTGGGAAGACAGCACAGAAGGGAACATCAAGAGGAAATATACCAACAAGTGTTGGATGACATACGATCAACTGAGGAGGAAGTGAAGAAGCTCTTAAGTGACCTTGACACCTCAAAGGCGATGGGACCGGACAACATCTCCCCATGGGTCCTTAGAAAAGGAGCAGAGATGCTGTGTGTGCCTCTAACCACAATCTTCAACACATCCCTTGAAGATTGAGACACTTATGCAGCATATGGGAATCTTTATTCAGGAAACGTTTCGCCACACAGTGGCTTCATCAGTCCAATACAAAGAGGAAGGCGTAAGGAGAGGAGGAGAATGAGGTAATCAGTCCCTCAACCTGGAGTCGATGTGTTCAGTCCATCAATGGACTGAACACATCGACTCCAGGTTGAGGGACTGATTACCTCATTCTCCTCCTCTCCTTACGCCTTCCTCTTTGTATTGGACTGATGAAGCCACTGTGTGGCGAAACGTTTCCTGAATAAAGATTCCCATATGCTGCATAAGTGTCTCAATCTTCAACTTGTCGGTTTTTCAAACCATTCATCACATCCCTTGAAACTGGGCAACTACCTGAGAAATGGAAGACAGCTAATGTAGTCCCCATATTTAAGAAAGGAAACAGAAACGAGGCACTAAACTACAGACCTGTGTCTCTGACATGTATTGTGTGCAAAGTCATGGAGAAGATTATCAGGAGGAGAGTGGTCGAACACCTGGAAAGGAACAATATTATAAATGAAAACCAGCATGGGTTCATGGAAGGCAAATCTTGTATCACAAACCTCCTGGAGTTTTATGACAAGGTAACAGAAGTAAGACACGAGAGAGAGGGTTGGGTAGATTGCGTTTTCCTAGACTGCAGGAAGGCCTTTGACACAGTTCCCCACAAGAGATTAGTGCAGAAGCTGGAGGATCAGGCACACGTAAAAGGAAGAGCACTGCAATGGATAAGGGAATACCTGACAGGGAGGCAGCAACGAGTCATGGTACGTGAAGAGGTATCACAGTGGGCGCCTGTTACGAGCGGGGTCCCACAGGGGTCAGTTCTAGGACCAGTGCTATTTTTGATATATGTGAACGACATGATGGAAGGAATAGACTCTGAAGTGTCCCTGTTCGCAGATGATGTGAAGTTGATGAGAAGAATTAAATCGGACGAGGATGAGGCAGGACTGCAAAGAGACCTGGAGAGGCTGTACATGTGGTCCAGTAACTGGCTTCTCGAATTCAATCCAGCCAAATGCAAAGTCATGAAGATTGGGGAGGGGCAAAGAAGACCGCAGACAGAGTATAGGCTAGGTGGACAAAGACTACAGACCTCACTCAGGGAGAAAGACCTTGGGGTGACCATAACACCAAGCACATCACCGGAGGCACACATCAACCAAATAACCGCTGCAGCATACGGGCGCCTGGCAAACCTGAGAATAGCGTTCCGATACCTTAATAAGGAATCGTTCAAGACACTGTACACTGTGTATGTTAGGCCCATACTGGAGTATGCAGCACCAGTCTGGAACCCACACCTGTCAAGCACGTCAAGAAGTTAGAGAAAGTACAAAGGTTTGCAACAAGGCTAGTCCCAGAGCTCAAGGGAATGTCATACGAGGAAAGGTTAAGGGAAATCGGACTGACGACACTGGAGGACAGAAGGGTCAGGGGAGACATGATAACGACATACAAGATACTGCGGGGAATAGACAAGGTGGACAGAGATAGGATGTTCCAGAGAGGGGACACAGGGACAAGGGGTCACAACTGGAAGCTGAAGACTCAGACGAGTCACAGGGACGTTAGGAAGTATTTCTTCAGTCATAGAGTTGTCAGCAAGTGGAATAGCCTAGCAAGTGAAGTAGTGGAGGCAGGAACCATACATAGTTTTAAGAAGAGGTATGACAAAGCTCAGGAAGCAGAGAGAGAGAGGATCCAGTAGCGATCAGTGAAGAGGCGGGGCCAGGAGCTGAGTCTCGACCCCTGCAACCACAATTAGGTGAGTACAATTAGGTGAGTACACACACACACACACACATACACATACACACACAACACACACACACACACACACACACACACACACACACACACACACACACACACAGGAGCTGTGAATCGACCCCTGCAACCAAAAATAGGTGAGTACACATACACACACACACATATCCAGACACACATACACTCCCCCCCTCACCACCGACATCTCACTACTTCCCCTGATCCCTCCCCTCCCTCGATCCCCCTCCCCTCCCCCGTTCACCCTAAACCCTCCCCACCCCTCCCCACTCCGCTCCCACATAGCCACAGTTCCTCCACTACTTCCCCCCCCCCCGCACTCTGACATACACACTACTAACCTAACATACAGAACTACATAGGTTTCCCACTCTGAGGCAATCAGGATAAAACAAAAATGGGTTGACAGAGAGCAACAAGAAAAACCAAGGGACAGGAGGAGGAAATTGCAAAGGAAGATTGGGCAGCAGAGCTCATAAAAAGGGATCATGAATGGGAAAAGAAACTAGAAGAACTTAGCATGAGAATGGAAGAGAGGATAGATATGGAAAGCAGGAAGTGGGAAGTGCATGTCAAAGCAGCAGAAGCTAGGATACAGAGTTTAGAAGAGGAATTGAATAATCTGAAACAGCCTAAAGAACTAAAGAACATTTTGGGATTGACAACAGAGACTGCTACCTCAGCCACAAATAAGGGGACTGTAGGGAAAGAAGGGGCACAACTGCATGGAGAAGCTCTATCAGAGGAGACTGTAGCAAATCAAAGAGCTAAGCTTTATGTGGAGGCCCTAGCAGACAACAACAGAGCCCAAGGAAAGCCGAGAAGGGAAAATGACAGGCCACTGAGCCCAAGTACAGTAGCCAGTGAAACTGATGAAAGGAAAGCTGCAGTGGAGGAAACCAAATTAAATGAGGGGATACACAGGGATATGCAGTGGGAGAATGAAAGGGTGAGGTCAGTCTTTGTGTATGGGCTCCAGGAAGTCGAAGGGAAAACATATGAAGCAAGAAAACAAGGGAAAAAAAAGCAATTGAAAGCATCATGAAAGCAATAGGAGAAGACGATATGACCCAGCTGGAAAATTTTCGGAGAATAGGGGGATTTGTAAAAAAAAGAACCCGGCCAGTGAGAGTGACCTTCAAGGCAGAAGCGACTCGGACCAGGATCCTGCAGGAGAAAGCACGATTAAGGGACATGACGGCATACAGGAAGGTGTATCTCGACTGCGACAGAACACAAGAAGAAAGGAAGAAACAGAGAGATGGTACAAAGGCGAAAGGAGGAAAGAGAGGGGATGGAGAAGACAGACAGGAGATACCAGACCCAGGAAGAAGATCAAAGACAGCCTCCCTCACAACTTCCTATAGAAGCCTCCCAACCAGGTCAACCCCAGTGCAACCAAACACTCTAAATCAAAACACCCATGCCACATCCAATGCCCCCACCCACTACATTACAAACTCCACCCCCACAGCAACAACCCATAGTTCCTTACCAGGTCTCCCACTTCCTCAACCCCAATATACCTCCCAGACCACAGTCTTAGAAAAGAAGTTGAACGTGTGGTATACAAATGCAGATGGAATAACAAACAAGTATGAGGAGTGGCACGAAAGAATCAAAGAGAGATCCCCAGACATAATAGCACTCACAGAAACAAAACTCACCAGAATAATAAAAGATTCAATCTTTCCATCCGGATATCAAATCCCCAGGAAAGACAGAGGGAGGAGAGGGGGAGGAGGAGTTGCACTGCTCATTAAAAACCAGTGGGGTTTTGAGAAAATGGAAGGAATGGATGGCACGGGCGAAAGGGACTACTTAGTAGGAACAATCCAGTCTGAGGGACATAAGGTGATAATTGCAGTAATGTACAACCCACCACAGAACTGCAGGAGGCCAAGAGAAGAATACGATGAGAGCAACAGAGCAATGATCGACACACTAGCCGAGGTGGCCAGGAGAGCACACATGGGGGGAGCAAAGTTACTAGTTATGGGTGATTTCAATCACAAGGAGATTGACTGGGAAAACCTGGAGCCCCGTGGGGGTCCCGAAACATGGAGAGCCAAGATGATGGATGTGGTACTGGAAAACCTCATGCATCAACATGTTAGAGATACTACCAGAGAGAGAGGAGAGGATGAATCAGCAAGATTGGACCTTGTATTCACCATGAGTAGTTCGGACATCGAGGGTATCATGTATGAAAGGCCCCTGGGAGCTAGTGATCATGTGGTTCTATGCTTCGACTACATAGTTGAGCTCCAAGTGGAGAAAGTAGCAGGAATAGGCTGGGAAAAACCAAACTACAAAAGGGGGAACTACTCAGGCATGAGGAACTTCCTTCAAGACATTCATTGGGAGAGGGAACTGACAGGAAAACCAGTACAAGAAATGATGGACTATGTAGCAACAAAATGCAAGGAGGCAGAGGAGAGGTTTGTTCCCAAGGGAAACAGAAATAATGGGAAGAACAGAACGAGTCCTTGGTTCACCCAAAGGTGTAGGGAGGCAAAAACTAGGTGTACTAGAGAATGGAAAAGGTACAGAAGACAGAGAACTCAGGAAAATAAAGAAATCAGCCGAAGAGCCAGAAACGAATATGCACAGATAAGAAGGGAGGCTCAGAGACAATATGAAAATGACGTAGCATCAAAAGTAAAGACTGACCCGAAGCTGTTGTACAGCCACATCAGGAGGAAAACAACAGTCAAGGACCAGGTAATCAGACTGAGGAAGGGTGATGGGGAATTCACAAGAAACGACCGAGAGGTATGTCAGGAGCTCAACACAAGATTTAAAGAGGTATTTACAGTGGAAACCAGTAGGACTCCAAGAAATCAGAACAGGGGGGCACACCAGCAAGTGCTGGATGAGGCACATATAACCAAGGAGGAGGTGAAGAAGCTGCTATACGAACTTGACACCTCAAAGGCGGTGGGACCAGACAACATCTCTCCATGGGTTCTTAAAGAGGGAGCAGAGATATTGTGTGAGCCATTAACAAAGATCTTCAACACATCATTTGAAACTGGGCAACTCCCTGAGGTATGGAAAATGGCAAATGAAGTCCCAATTTTTAAAAAGGGAGACAGACATGAGGCACTAAATTAACAGACCTGTATCACTAACGTGTATAGTATGCAAGGTCATGGAGAAGATCATCAGGAGGAGAGTGGTGGGGCACCTGGAAAGAAACAAGTGTATAATTGACAACCAGCACGGTTTCATGGAAGGAAAATCCTGTGTCACAAACTTACTAGAGTTTTATGACAAGGTGACAGAAGTAAGACAAGAGAGAGAGGGGTGGATCGACTGCGTATTTTTGGACTGCAAGAAGGCGTTCGACACAGTTCCTCACAAGAGGTTACTGCAAAAGCTAGAGGACCAGGCACACATAACAGGAAAGGCACTGCAATGGATCAGAGAATATCTGACAGGGAGGCAACAACGAGTCATGGTACGCGACGAGGTGTCAGAGTGGGCGCCTGTGACAAGCGGGGTTCCACAGGGGTCAGTCCTAGGACCTGTGCTGTTCTTGGTATATGTGAACGACATAACGGAAGGGATAGACTCAGAAGTGTCCTTGTTTGCAGATGATGTGAAGTTAATGAGAAGAATCAAATCGGAAGAGGATCAGGCAGGACTACAAAGTGACCTGGACAGGCTACAAGCCTGGTCCAGCAACTGGCTCCTTGAATTTAACCCTGCCAAATGCAAAGTCATGAAGATTGGGGAAGGGCAAAGAAGACCGCAGACACAATATAGTTTAGATGGCCAAAGACTGCAAACCTCACTCAAGGAAAAAGATCTCTAGTAAGGCTGATGCATGCAGGGGATGAGATGAAAAGCTGTAAGCCTTCTCCCTGAAAGCTGGCTGCCTTGGATCAAAACGTGTAGAGCATGCTACACGCCAAGGTATTGTCCAGTGTGGGTAGATTGGTAAAGCACTGCGTACCTTGTCCTAAGGTTCGTAGGTTCGAGTCTCCTTCAGCCAGAGATCAGTGTTTGTGTATATTTCGCATGCTCTCGCGAATTCCTTGCATATATATATATGCAATACAACCACTGTGAAAGAATAGTATCAAGTAGTATCAAGCAAGTCCATGGTCGACAGGAATATAAATGAATCTTGTTTTGACAATAATATGAATATTTCCTGTGGTATATATAAATTAGATCCATTTATAATTAATAGAATTTGGGAAGAATTTAATAATACACTGGACAAATGATAATTTTTAAAATTTTCTTGGGTAGAATAGTTTGTTGGTGGGTTGTGCAAAGGACCTGTCCAGTTGGGCCGGCGCGCTTCAGGTGTTTAACCGTTGTGGGATCTGATAGCGAGGTGTTGGCCAGACCCCTTATATACCTTCCTTGGATGTTTTACTTTCATAATTCCTTGATTAGTCACTAAAGCGCTTGGAATTTCTCTATTCTTTCAGAGTGGTTGTTTTGCATATTCTGAAATCACCTGTTTACTGTGATCTTATTGCATATATTATATATATATATATATATATATATATATATATATATATATATATATATATATATATATATACACATATATATATATATATATATATATATATATATATATATATATATATATATATATATATATATATATATATATATATATCTATAAGCATACATTATCTCTCATTCCACAGCAGGATTCGAACCTATGCACTCTGTATCAAAGTACACAGTTCTTTCGCCACTCAGCCAGATCTGGTATCTGGCTGAGTGGCGTCATAGACCTGATGAGCTGGAGAGTTCTTACAACCTTACCAGTCTACGAATTCAATTTAAGTCGTTTGAATAACTCCCCAGTCCACCTTTCTATTTGTTCACCTTACCAGTCCTGTGAAACTATTAAAACCTTGAGACAGAACAGTTTACACCAGCTGTTTGTGCCTGAAAAGCTGGCCATTGTTTACAAGCTAATTAGTTCTCATCTATGAGCTGTTTTTTTTTCCTGAAGAGCTGACCGCACTTCAAAAACTAGACGATCTTTAGCATCTATTTAGGTACAAAGAAATTATTTGTTTTTAGTAACCAGTCAGTCGGCCTGAAGAGCCGGGCAGTCTTTAGAAGTTAACCAGTCATGAGTAGCTCTTTAGTCCTGAAGATCTGACCAGTTATCGAGACTTGAAGAACTGGCTTTGTTTTCAGAAGCTAACTGTTTTTTTAAGAGTTTTTTATGCCTGAAGAACTGGTCAATTTTCAAGATATACCGGGTTTTCAGGATTTGTTGAGGCTTGAAGAGCTGACCTGTCTTCAAGAGCTAAACAATCTTAATGAATTTGCTTTCGCTTGAAGACCTCGCCACTCTTTAAGAGGTAATCACTCTTGAAGAGCTGCACTGGTGTGACGAACAGGCCAGTTTTCAAGAACTCTAAGTTAAAAAAACCTGCTGCCTAGGCCTGTACAACTAGAGAATCTATTTTTATTGAGCTAACTAATCCTTAGGAACTAATAGCTTCTGGTCTGAAAGGTGAAAAATTTTTCGAGAGCAAAGCTTCCTTAAAGAGCTGCCTAGGCATTAAGAGCTTAACAATCTATAGGTCTTAAGAGACATCAAGAGTGGTTCAGTCTTCGAGAGAATGAATAACTATCCAGGCATCAAGACTCACATCAACAGATGGTCTGGCATCAGTAGGTGACTAGACATCAAGAACTTTCAGTTATCAGGAGCTGATCGGGTATCAAGGGCTTCCTGGCCATCAAGAGCTGTTTAGACATCAAGAGCATTTCTTGTACAGCCACATTAGGAGGAAAACAACAGTCAAGGGCCAGGTAATCAGGCTAAGGAAAAAAGGAGGAGAGGTCACAAAAAACGACCACAAAGTATGTGATGATCTCAAGATGAGATTCAAAGATGTGTTCACGGAGGAGACAGAAGATACTCCAGAAAGACGGAGAGGCGGGGTACACCATCAAGTGTTGGACACAATACATACAACCGAGGAAGAAGTGAAAAGGCTGGTAAGTGAGCTAGATATCTCAAAGGCAATCGAGCTGGGCAACATCTCTCCATGGGTCCTCAGAGAGGGAGCAGAGGCGCTATGTGTACCACTAACAACAATCTTCAAAACATCTATCGAAACAGGGCGACTACCTGAGGTATGGAAGACAGCAAATGTAGTCCCAATTTTGGGGAAAGGAGACTGTCACGAAGTGTCACTAACATGTAGATATGCAAAGTCATGGAGAAGATTATCAGGAGAAGAGTGTGGAGCACCTAGAAAGGAACAAGCTTATAACGGCAGCCAGCATGGATTCAGGGATGGAAAATCATGTGTCACAAACCTACTGGACTTCTATAACAGGGTGACAGCAGTAAGACAAGAGAGAGAGAGAGAGAGAGAGAGAGAGAGAGAGGTGGGCAGACTGCATTTTCTTGGACTGCAAGAAGGCGTTTGACACAGTTCCACACAAAAGATTAGTGGAAAAGCTGGAGAACCATGCAGGGATAACAGGGAAGGCACTACAATGGATCAGGGAATACCTGTCAGGAGCACAACAGCGAGTCATGGTACGCGGCGAGATGTCAGAGTGGGAGCCTGTAACGAGCGGGGTGCCACAAGGCATTAGGGAAGGAATAGACTCAGAAGTGACCTTGTTTGCAGATGATGTGAAGTTGATGAGAGGAATTCAATCGGATGAGGACCAAGCAGAACCACAAAGGGATCTGGACAGACTGCTGACCTGGTCCAGCAACTGGTTCCTAGAGTTCAACCCTACCAAATGCAAAGTCATGAAGGCTTGGGAAGGGCAAAGAAGACCACAGGCGGAGTGCAGTCTAGGGAGCCAGAGACTACAGACCTCACTCAAGAAAAAGGATCTTGGGGTGAGTATAACACAGGGCATATCTCCTGAGGCGATGAATCACAGGGATGTTAGGAAGTATTTCTTGAGTCACAGAGTAGTCAGGAAGTGGAATAGTTTGGGAAGCGATGTAGTGGAGGCAGGATCCATACATAGCTTTAAGCAGAGGTATGATAAAGCTCATGGTTAAGTGAGACTGACCAAGTAGCGGCCAGTGAAGAGGCGGGGCCAGGAGCTTTGACTCGACCCCTGAAACCACAACTAGGTTAGTACACACTCACACACACACACACACACACACACACACACACACACACATATGCATGCACCAGTAACATACACAAATATATGTACACATTTTTATACACATCTGTACTCTTACAGATCTGTTAAAAAAATTATATTGCACAGGCAATGAAAGGAAAATAAAAAAAACATGCGAAGTATAAAATTTAAAAGAATTTTTAATAAAGGAAATGGAGTATTCTATTATAGAGTATTTTCAAGCTATTAACAATGAGAAATGTGATGATGTAAATAAGAGACAAGCGAGTGATATTTGTAATAAGTAGACACTTGCAAATAATCTCTCACTCTTTTCACATCTTCACGTCTCTGACATCTGTATTATAAGATAACATTCGTAACCCCACACACACACACACACACACTAAAAAACAAAACAAAAAAAAAACTCTTTGTGAAGAAAATAGAATCGTCAAGCTCAAAGACTCGACCTCCTGACAAAAGGAATTTCAGCGACACATCTATTGTTTTCTACACTGATCTTTTATTTACTAGTATGTTAACCTGTCCCAATGTTTTACTCTATTGTTATTGTATGTTGATGTACGATACTTGCTTGTTGTTCTTTTCTGTTACAGTATTGTTCTTGTGTTTTACGTTACAGTTCTCGTGTGTTGCTGTATGTTCTTGTTTGTTACGGTACAATTTTCGTGTGTTGTACTGTTCTCCGAGTTAATGTATTGTTTTATGTATTATTCTACTAGTTTGTCATTTTACTGTGTTGTGTAACCGAATTTTTTGAAGTTTTTAAACTTGTGTTACTGTATTGTTTCATTATATTCCGATACTGTTCTTGTATATTATTGTACTGTGTTGTATGTTATCGTACTGTTCTTGCCTGTTTCAATATAGTTGTTTTGTGCTACTGTATTGTTCTGTGTAACTGCACTTGTGGTTTACGGTGCTCTTTTTTTATTTGTCACTGAACTCCTCTTGCTTGTAACTTTAATTTTCTTGCAAGTTACCATTCTTGTATGATGATGTAGTGTTCTTTTATGTTGCTGTATTTTCCTATGACACCTTCCACAATAGTTTCTCCCATATTGGCATTCATGTCGACTCAGAATTACCAAAACATTCACTTAACAATTCTCGGAATCCATATCCCATTCTCATCCACACTTATCTCCTCTATATAATATTAATACACACAACACAATACATGATACACAAAAATAATCTTTCTCCGGAATAAAGCTGACTATCATGGTAGTCTCGAACTTTTGACAAAAAAACAATTCATTAGCTGATCCTTCAACCAGACAAATTCGACTCATTGTTTGTCTCTTATATTGCTGTTTTATACACCTATATGTTGATGTGCTGTACCTTTGCAAAACTTGTAACAAAAATGTATTCTTTTGCAACAATGCACTTCTTTTAATGTTTAACTTGTGCTAAGTTATGTTGATCCATACATCCCCTTCCCCTTTTAGTCTTCGTCTGTTCTACATTCCATGAACTTTGTCTGTTACATCACTTTGTAAATGGCATTTGTGGTAAACATATTTCCTGGTACACTCAGCAGACAATATACAAACATCTACTGTTTATATTGCGATGTTTGCTAACAAAAGATGTAATTAAAACTCAGATATTTTTATTCTGCATCAGAGTGCTTCAGTAGTTTCAACAGTACGTGAACATTTGACGGTTATCAACAGAGAATCACACTTCTGTTCAGCCGTTAAGGGATCTCTTAAAACAGCAGGTGTAACATGCACATGAATAAAGATATATTACACAAATATGTTTACATGGTGAATTGAGAATTAATAATCAAAATATAGAACATAGTTGATGAAATTCCTCATCATAAGTCAACCCCAACACCAACTATAAGCTAATCAAGTTGTCAGAGTTGATAAAAGACTAATTATATTAGCTGAGTTCCATAAATAACAAAAAAGGCACAATACCGTGACTGGAACGATACACAAATAACCCGCACATAAAAGAAAGAAGCTTACGACGACGTTTCGGTCCGACTTGGATCATTTACAAAGTCTCGCTAATCAGAAGTGGAGCAGGACGGCTATATATAGGCAGGAAGAGGTGGTGGTGGTGGTGGTAGTAGTAGTAGTAGTAGTAGTAATAATAGTAGTAGTAGAGGTAGTGGTAGTAGCGGGAATAAGGAGGAGGAGCCAGTCAAATACAAAGAAAGGGGAGCACTGCAAGAGAGCTAGGTGCCCACAGAGGGAGAGCAAGCGCACAGAGGTGGGTGAAAGGGAAAGTGGTGAAATAAATAAAGAAGGAACAGAAACACGAGACAGAAGAAAGACAGACAACCCAGAGGAGAAAAAGAAAAGAGGAAAGGGGAAGAGGGAAAAGAAGAAAAAGAAACTAACCTTGACCAGCAGTGACCAGTGCTTTTGTCACTGCTGGCACTAACCTTGACCAGTGCTTTTGTCACTGCTGGCACTAACCTTGACCAGTGCTTTTGTCACTGCTGGCACCAACCTTGACCAGTGTTTCTCTCACTGCTGGCACCAACCTTGACCAGTGTTTCTGTCACTGCTGGCGCCAGCCCTGACCAATGTTTCTGTCAGTGCTGGCACCAACCTTGACCAGTTTCTCTGTGAATACTGGCACCAACCTTGATCAGTGTTTCTGTTAATACTTGCACAAACCTTGATCAGTGTTTATGTCAGTACTGGCACTAACCTTGACCGGTGTTACTGTCAATGCTGGCACCAACCTTGACCAGTGCTTATGTCAATACTGACACCAAATTTGACCGGTGATTCTGTCAATAATGGCACCAACGTTGACCGGTGTTTCTGTAAATACTGGCACCAAATTCAAAGTGTTTCTATCAATACTGGCACCAAAATTGACCGGCGTTCCTGTCAATACTGGCACTAACCTTGAAAAGTGTTTCTGTCAATACTGGAACCAACCTTGACCAGCATTTCTGTCAATACTGGCACCGACCTTGTCCAGTGTTTCTGTCACTGCTGTATACCTCTGTATATCAGGGATAAATCAGGGTGCTAGTGATCAATACTTGTGTCACTGCTGACATTTATCCTGCAATCTCCCAGAGCACACAAACACCCATCCTGTGCTATTCAAGAGCACTCCAAAACCCATGCTGAATTTTCCAAGAGCACTCTCCCTGAGCACTCCAACACCTACCATGCAGCACTATCTTCTAGTACATCCTCCTCTGTATTACACTAAAGAAGTCTACCAGCACTATCTTCTAGTACATCCTCCTCTGTATTACACTAAAGAAGTCTACCAGCACTGTCTTCTAGTACATCCTCCTCTGTATTACACTAAAGAAGTCTACCAGCACTGTCTTCTAGTACATCCTCCTCTGTATTACACTAAAGAAGTCTACCAGCACTGTCTTCTTGTACATCCTCCTCTGTATTACACTAAAGAAGTCTACCAGCACTGTCTTCTAGTACATCCTCCTCTGTATTACACTAAAGAAGTCTACCAGCACTGTCTTCTAGTACATCCTCCTCTGTATTACACTAAAGAAGTCTACCAGCACTGTCTTCTAGTACATCCTCCTCTGTATTACACTAAAGAAGTCTACCAGCATTGTCTTCTTGTACATCCTCCTCTGTATTACACTAAAGAAGTCTACCAGCACTGTCTTCTTGTACATCCTCCTCTGTATTACACTAAAGAAGTCTACCAGCATTGTCTTCTAGTACATCCTCCTCTGTATTACACTAAAGAAGTCTACCAGCACTGTCTTCTTGTACATCCTCCTCTGTATTACACTAAAGAAGTCTACCAGCACTGTCTTCTAGTACATCCTCCTCTGTATTACACTAAAGAAGTCTACCAGCATTGTCTTCTAGTACATCCTCCTCTGTATTACACTAAAGAAGTCTACCAGCACTGTCTTCTAGTACATCCTCCTCTGTATTACACTAAACAAGTCTACCAGCATTGTCTTCTAGTACATCCTCCTCTGTATTACACTAAAGAAGTCTACCAGCATTGTCTTCTAGTACATCCTCCTCTGTATTACACTAAAGAAGTCTACCAGCACTGTCTTCTAGTACATCCTCCTCTGTATTACACTAAAGAAGTCTACCAGCATTGTCTTCTAGTACATCCTCCTCTGTATTACACTAAAGAAGTCTACCAGCATTGTCTTCTAGTACATCCTCCTCTGTATTACACTAAAGAAGTCTACCAGCATTGTCTTCTAGTACATCCTCCTCTGTATTACACTAAAGAAGTCTACCAGCATTGTCTTCTTGCACATCCTCCTCTGTATTACACTAAAGAAGTCTACCAGCATTGTCTTCTAGTACATCCTCCTCTGTATTACACTAAAGAAGTCTACCAGCATTGTCTTCTTGCACATCCTCCTCTGTATTACACTAAAGAAGTCTACCAGCATTGTCTTCTAGTACATCCTCCTCTGTATTACACTAAAGAAGTCTACCAGCATTGTCTTCTAGTACATCCTCCTCTGTATTACACTAAAGAAGTCTACCAGCATTGTCTTCTTGCACATCCTCCTCTGTATTACACTAAAGAAGTCTACCAGCATTGTCTTCTAGTACATCCTCCTCTGTATTACACTAAAGAAGTCTACCAGCATTGTCTTCTAGTACATCATCCTCTGTATTACACTAAAGAAGTCTACCAGCACTGTCTTCTAGTACATCCTCCTCTGTATTACACTAAAGAAGTCTACCAGCATTGTCTTCTAGTACATCCTCCTCTGTATTACACTAAAGAAGTCTACCAGCACTGTCTTCTAGTACATCCTCCTCTGTATTACACTAAAGAAGTCTACCAGCACTGTCTTCTAGTACATCCTCCTCTGTATTACACTAAAGAAGTCTACCAGCATTGTCTTCTAGTACATCCTCCTCTGTATTACACTAAAGAAGTCTACCAGCATTGTCTTCTTGCACATCCTCCTCTGTATTACACTAAAGAAGTCTACCAGCATTGTCTTCTAGTACATCCTCCTCTGTATTACACTAAAGAAGTCTACCAGCATTGTCTTCTTGCACATCCTCCTCTGTATTACACTAAAGAAGTCTACCAGCATTGTCTTCTAGTACATCCTCCTCTGTATTACACTAAAGAAGTCTACCAGCATTGTCTTCTAGTACATCCTCCTCTGTATTACACTAAAGAAGTCTACCAGCATTGTCTTCTTGCACATCCTCCTCTGTATTACACTAAAGAAGTCTACCAGCATTGTCTTCTAGTACATCCTCCTCTGTATTACACTAAAGAAGTCTACCAGCATTGTCTTCTAGTACATCCTCCTCTGTATTACACTAAAGAAGTCTACCAGCACTGTCTTCTAGTACATCCTCCTCTATTACACTAAAGAAGTCTACCAGCATTGTCTTCTAGTACATCCTCCTCTGTATTACACTAAAGAAGTCTACCAGCATTGTCTTCTAGTACATCCTCCTCTGTATTACACTAAAGAAGTCTACCAGCATTGTCTTCTAGTACATCCTCCTCTGTATTACACTAAAGAAGTCTACCAGCATTGTCTTCTAGTACATCCTCCTCTGTATTACACTAAAGAAGTCTACCAGCACTGTCTTCTAGTACATCCTCCTCTGTATTACACTAAAGAAGTCTACCAGCACTGTCTTCTTGTACATCCTCCTCTGTATTACACTAAAGAAGTCTACCAGCACTGTCTTCTTGTACATCCTCCTCTGTATTACACTAAAGAAGTCTACCAGCACTGTCTTCTTGCACATCCTCCTCTGTATTACACTAAAGAAGTCTACCAGCACTGTCTTCTTGTACATCCTCCTCTGTATTACACTAAAGAAGTCTACCAGCACTGTCTTCTAGTACATCCTCCTCTGTATTACACTAAAGAAGTCTACCAGCATTGTCTTCTTGTACATTCTCCTCTGTATTACACTAAAGAAGTCTACCAGCATTGTCTTCTAGAAGTCTACCAGCATTGTCTTCTAGTACATCCTCCTCTGTATTACACTAAAGAAGTCTACCAGCATTGTCTTCTAGTACATCCTCCTCTGTATTACACTAAAGAAGTCTACCAGCATTGTCTTCTAGTACATCCTCCTCTGTATTACACTAAAGAAGTCTACCAGCATTGTCTTCTAGTACATCCTCCTCTGTATTACACTAAAGAAGTCTACCAGCATTGTCTTCTAGTACATCCTCCTCTGTATTACACTAAAGAAGTCTACCAGCATTGTCTTCTAGAAGTCTACCAGCATTGTCTTCTAGTACATCCTCCTCTGTATTACACTAAAGAAGTCTACCAGCATTGTCTTCTAGTACATCCTCCTCTGTATTACACTAAAGAAGTCTACCAGCATTGTCTTCTAGTACATCCTCCTCTGTATTACACTAAAGAAGTCTACCAGCATTGTCTTCTAGTACATCCTCCTCTGTATTACACTAAAGAAGTCTACCAGCATTGTCTTCTAGTACATCCTCCTCTGTATTACACTAAAGAAGTCTACCAGCATTGTCTTCTTGTACATCCTCCTCTGTATTACACTAAAGAAGTCTACCAGCACTGTCTTCTTGCACATCCTCCTCTGTGTTACACTAAAGAAGTCTACCAGCATTGTCTTCTTGCACATCCTCCTCTGTATTACACTAAAGAAGTCTACCAGCACTGTCTTCTTGCACATCCTCCTCTGTATTACACTAAAGAAGTCTACCAGCATTGTCTTCTTGCACATCCTCCTCTGTATTACACTAAAGAAGTCTACCAGCACTGTCTTCTTGCACATCCTCCTCTGTAGTACACTCCAGAAGTCTACCAGCACTGTCTTCTTGCACATCCTCCTCTGTATTACACTAAAGAAGTCTACCAGCACTGTCTTCTTGCACATCCTCCTCTGTATTACACTAAAGAAGTCTACCAGCATTGTCTTCTTGCACATCCTCCTCTGTATTACACTAAAGAAGTCTACCAGCACTGTCTTCTTGCACATCCTCCTCTGTATTACACTAAAGAAGTCTACCAGCACTGTCTTCTTGCACATCCTCCTCTGTATTACACTAAAGAAGTCTACCAGCATTGTCTTCTTGCACATCCTCCTCTGTATTACACTAAAGAAGTCTACCAGCACTGTCTTCTTGCACATCCTCCTCTGTATTACACTAAAGAAGTCTACCAGCACTGTCTTCTTGCACATCCTCCTCTGTATTACACTAAAGAAGTCTACCAGCATTGTCTTCTTGCACATCCTCCTCTGTATTACACTAAAGAAGTCTACCAGCACTGTCTTCTTGCACATCCTCCTCTGTATTACACTAAAGAAGTCTACCAGCACTGTCTTCTTGCACATCCTCCTCTGTATTACACTAAAGAAGTCTACCAGCACTGTCTTCTTGCACATCCTCCTCTGTATTACACTAAAGAAGTCTACCAGCATTGTCTTCTTGCACATCCTCCTCTGTATTACACTAAAGAAGTCTACCAGCACTGTCTTCTTGCACATCCTCCTCTGTATTACACTAAAGAAGTCTACCAGCACTGTCTTCTTGCACATCCTCCTCTGTATTACACTAAAGAAGTCTACCAGCATTGTCTTCTTGCACATCCTCCTCTGTATTACACTAAAGAAGTCTACCAGCACTGTCTTCTTGCACATCCTCCTCTGTATTACACTAAAGAAGTCTACCAGCACTGTCTTCTTGCACATCCTCCTCTGTATTACACTAAAGAAGTCTACCAGCATTGTCTTCTTGCACATCCTCCTCTGTATTACACTAAAGAAGTCTACCAGCACTGTCTTCTTGCACATCCTCCTCTGTATTACACTAAAGAAGTCTACCAGCACTGTCTTCTTGCACATCCTCCTCTGTATTACACTAAAGAAGTCTACCAGCACTGTCTTCTTGCACATCCTCCTCTGTATTACACTAAAGAAGTCTACCAGCATTGTCTTCTTGCACATCCTCCTCTGTATTACACTAAAGAAGTCTACCAGCACTGTCTTCTTGCACATCCTCCTCTGTATTACACTAAAGAAGTCTACCAGCACTGTCTTCTTGCACATCCTCCTCTGTATTACACTAAAGAAGTCTACCAGCATTGTCTTCTTGCACATCCTCCTCTGTATTACACTAAAGAAGTCTACCAGCACTGTCTTCTTGCACATCCTCCTCTGTATTACACTAAAGAAGTCTACCAGCACTGTCTTCTTGCACATCTACTCTCATGTCAAGTGGATATGCTTCGGAATAAAGATACGTTGCAGTTGCATATTTGTCTTACTTATCTACTTGTCGTTATTGTATACCATTATAATATTCATACTTAATTTTTATCCAGGAGTTTCACACTACGACTACGTTTATCTTCCGTCCAGCTGATCAAGAGTTTCTTCAATGTTCTCTCTCTAAGTATATTTATTGTAGTTCTGCTTTTCGTCTGAGGTATTTTGCTCCTTCTCACCTGTCTCCTGCTCTTGTAAATGATTGTTTCAATCATCATATTTGTGTGGCATTTCTGTCTTTCCAGCCCTGCAACTGCTCTCCAGCTGTTAATCATTATATATTCTTCTCTTCGCTCCACCTAGTATAATTTGAGGATTTTAGGAGTTCCCAAAAGTGCAACTTTAATAGTGTAAGTCCAGTACATTAAGTACAATGGTATAAGTCCAGTAGTGTTTGGAATACAATGAACTACTGCTGACAGTGAAATTTCTTTGTACCTGAATACTACTACTACTACTACTAATAATAATAATAATTATGAGTAGTAGTATTAGTATTAATAGTGCTACTATTAATACTCTAAATCACCAGACTCGGGTTCAACTTCTCTTCTTTTCATTCGACTAATGTACATTATATTTATCGTCTAGTGACTTAATTTTACAATTAGGTGTTAAACATTTAACAATATCCACATAGATTATCCAAAATTTTATGGAATTTTAATTATTTTACTCGACTGTGTTAATTAACCTGGTAAGGGTCACAGATCGCCTGTGAAATCGCAGACATTTAATACTTCACCAGTAAAAGAGTACTTCCAATAAAGGAAAATCTGTACAAAAACAAAGTATCTTGTAATATAAAGCTGTCCTTTATTGGTGTTTTATGTCTGTTTACTATTAGAACTCAGTCTGAGGAAGAGGATTACTTCCATATTCTAATTGTTGAATAAAATTAGTATTTGCTGACTCGGGTCTCTGCTAAAGCTGTATGGTATTTGTCTGTGATTGTAACTACACTGTGTTGCGTAGACCGTCTTTGATTACAGGTTACCTAAAAACACATGCACCGTGTAAACTATGTGGTGTGTGCTAGTGAGTTGTACATCATCGTACTTGTGCTAGTGAGTTGTACATCATGGTACCTGTGCTAGTGAGTTGTACATCATCGTACTTGTGCTAGTGAGTTGTACATCATGGTACCTGTGCTAGTGAGTTGTACATCATGGTACCTGTGCTAGTGAGTTGTACATCATCGTGCTTGTGCTAGTGAGTTGTGCATCATGGTACCTGTGCTAGTGAGTTGTGCATCATGGTACCTGTGCTAGTGAGTTGTACATCATGGTACTTGTGCTAGTGAGTTGTACATCATGGTACTTGTGCTAGTGAGTTGTACATCATGGTACTTGTGCTAGTGAGTTGTACACCATGATACTTATGCTAGTGAGTTGTACATCATCGTACTTGTGCTAGTGAGTTGTACATCATCATACTTGTGCTAGTGAGTTGTACACCATGATACTTGTGCTAGTGTGTTGTACACCATGATACTTGTGCTAGTGTGTTGTACACCATGATACTTATGCTAGTTGTACACCAAGGAACTTGTGCTAGTGAGTTGTACACCATGGCACTTGTACTAGCGAGTTGTACATCATGGTACATGTGCTAGTGAGTTGTACATCATCGTACTTGTGCTAGTGAGTTGTACATCATGGTACTTGTGCTAGTGAGTTCATTTTCATTTATGTTGATTCGCCGGTACTTCCGGCCCGGGTATTCTCCAGATGGTGACCCGGCAGTGGCCCCCCGGGTGGGGGGTGACGATCATCATCTTTCTTGGCCCTCCGGTTGGAGGGTGTCGTCGTTTTCTATCTTGCGCTGACTTCCCCGAAGAGAAGCGCAGTCGGGCAGAGGCAGCAGTTACAGTCGTGCTAGAGGAGGGTACCGTCTTCAAGGTCCCCATTATGAAGCATCCTGAATTTCCTCTTTGAGGTGTACTCGACTTCCACAAGGTGTTGGGTTTTGGCAGTGAGTAGTCTGGTCATGTCTGCAGTGGTGTGTGTAACAGTTTGGTCGTAGGTATACTTGACTGTTCCGTCCTGGAGGTGCTGATGGATTTCTGAAGACAGCATTGTGTTCTTATACTGCTTGGTTGTGTAGAAGCATACACTCTTCAGGCATCGGACTTGTTGTGGTGCAGCAGTGTCAGTGGCAGTGGCACTGTGAGGTGCATCCGCAGTTTCTTGTGTTTTTGCTTTCTTGGCTGGTGGCTGAACTGGTGAAGGTGAGATTTCCGACTGGTCAGTTGCTCTAGCAGTGGATGCAAGCGGTAGTGGACTCTCATTGGTGGGGTTTGCCGACGTCTCAGTGGTCTCTGATTGGTCCATCTCTGTGTCTAGTGGAGGTTGTGACAGCGGTGGAGCAGCGGTGATGCTGGTAATATTTGCAGTAGATTTTAGGATCTCAGTGGAAGGTGGTGATGCAGGCAATGTGAGGCCAGGCATATTATTTAGTTTGAAAAGTTCATTGATGGTGGTGTTGAAGGAACCAGGCTCAGCTGCATTCTGTACATGAGCATACATAATGCAATAAAGAATCTTGGTGGAGTCGGCAGTAGGTGCTGGCAGGGAAGTGGTGGGAGCAGCTTGCGTGGCATGTAGTATCTTGGTAGTGTCTGCTTGAAGCTTGGAGATAGCAGAATATGTGGTTGCTTGTGGGTTGGGTTTCTTCTTCTGTTGTTGTTGTTGTTGTTGTTGTTGTTGTTGTTGTTGTTGTTGTTGTTGTTGTTGTTGTTGTTGTTGTTGTTGTTGTTGTTGTTGTTGTTGTTGTTGTTTCTTGAGTATGTCTCTTCTGGTAGGGCACCTGGCAGCAAGAGTATGGTGGTCATTCTTGCAGTTCAATCATTTAGGTGGTGAAGCAGTAGTGCAATTCTTGAAGTCATGACCCTCACGGCCACAGGTGGAGCAGAACTTCTTGTCCTTGGTAGGACAATCATTTGTGGTGTGTAAGTATGAGTAACAATTATAGCACTGTGAGATATGTTGGAATTTTTCTGCTTCGATGAAGGCTGGGTTGATGTGGAAGTAGTGAATAGCCAGGCCCTCAGCGAGAGCTCTGGCTGCCATGTTGACGTCACTGAAGGTGACCTTCAGCATGGATGAAGCATTGGGTATTTTAGTAATGAAGTCCACCTTGGCCCAAGGGTTCTTTGTTTCGATAGATGACTTGATTTCTTCAGTGGCCTGTACAGTGATAAGGTTGTTGAGTCGCTTGAGGAACACAGTTCTCCTGGCCCTCAGTGCTGGGGAAGTCAAGACAAGAAATCCCCGGTCTCGTAGAGTGGTAGTAGCAGTAGTGGTAAGTAGTTTCTCAGCCTCCCTGTCGTCTGTACAGACGACAACGAAGGCCTCCTTGAGCGATAAAATCGCATTACATTTGACTTGCAGCCTGCCACTAACGACAGCTGCAAGTGCTAGTTTGGACGACTCATTGGTTGCGCCACTCGCTGGTTTGATCTTTACTCTGTTAGAGTAATGCATCGTGAGTAAGCAGTGCTCTAGTGTGTCTGATCTGGTCTACGTACTGTGCTAGTGAGTTGTACACCATGGTACTTGTGGTAGTGAGTTGTACAACATGGTACTTGTGCTAGTGAGTTGTACACCATGGTACTTGTGGTAGTGAGTTGTACACCATGGTACTTGTGGTAGTGAGTTGTACACCATGGTACTTGTGGTAGTGAGTTGTACGCCATGGTACTTGTGGTAGTGAGTTGTACACTATGGTACTTGTGGTATTGAGTTGTACACAATGGTACTTGTGCTAGTCAGTTGTACACCATTGTACTTGTGCTAGTGAGTTGTACACCATGGTACTTGTGCTAGTGAGTTGTATACCATGGTACTTGTGCTAGTGAGTTATAAACCATGGTACTTGTGCTAGTGAGTTATAAACCATGGTACTTGTGCTAGTGAGTTATAAACCATGGTACTTGTGCTAGTGAGTTGTACATCATGGTACTTGTGCTAGTGAGTTATAAACCATGGTACTTGTGCTAGTGAGTTGTACATCATGGTACTTGTACTAGTGAGTTGTGCACCATGGTACTTGTGCTAGTGAGTTGTACATCATGGTACTTGTGCTAGTGAGTTGTACATCATGGTACTTGTGCTAGTGAGTTGTACATCATGGTACTTGTGCTAGTGAGTTGTACATCATGGTACTTGTGCTAGTGAGTTGTACAACATGGTACTTGTGCTAGTGAGTTGTACATCATGGTACTTGTGCTAGTGAGTTGTACATCATGGTACTTGTGCTAGTGAGTTGTACATCATGGTACTTGTGCTAGTGAGTTGTACATCATGGTACTTGTGCTAGTGAGTTGTAAACCATGGTACTTGTGCTAGTGAGTTGTACATCATGGTACTTGTGCTAGTGAGTTGTACACCATGGTACTTTTGCTAGTGAGTTGTACATCATGGTACTTGTGCTAGTGAGTTGTACACCATGGTACTTGTGCTAGTGAGTTGTACATCATGGTACTTGTGCTAGTGAGTTGTACATCATGGTACTTGTGCTAGTGAGTTGTACACCATGGTACTTGTGCTAGTGAGTTGTACACCATGGTACTTGTGCTAGTGAGTTGTACATCATGGTACTTGTGCTAGTGAGTTGTACATCATGGTACTTGTGCTAGTGAGTTGTACAACATGGTACTTGTGCTAGTGAGTTGTACACCATGGTACTTGTGCTAGTGAGTTGTACATCATGGTACTTGTGCTAGTGAGTTGTACATTATGGTACTTGTGCTAGTGAGTTGTACATCATGGTACTTGTGCTAGTGAGTTGTAACCCATGGTGCTTGTGCTAGACTTGTACACCATGGTACTTGTGCTAGTGAGTTGTACACCATGGTACTTTTGCTAGTGAGTTGTACATCATGGTACTTGTGCTAGTGAGTTGTACACCATGGTACTTGTGCTAGTGAGTTGTACATCATGGTACTTGTGCTAGTGAGTTGTACATCATGGTACTTGTGCTAGTGAGTTGTACACCATGGTACTTGTGCTAGTGAGTTGTACATCATGGTACTTGTGCTAGTGAGTTGTACATCATGGTACTTGTGCTAGTGAGTTGTACACCATGGTACTTGTGCTAGTGAGTTGTACACCATGGTACTTGTGCTAGTGAGTTGTACATCATGGTACTTGTGCTAGTGAGTTGTACATCATGGTACTTGTGCTAGTGAGTTGTACAACATGGTACTTGTGCTAGTGAGTTGTACACCATGGTACTTGTGCTAGTGAGTTGTACATCATGGTACTTGTGCTAGTGAGTTGTACATCATGGTACTTGTGCTAGTGAGTTGTACATCATGGTACTTGTGCTAGTGAGTTGTAAACCATGGTACTTGTGCTAGTGAGTTGTACATCATGGTACTTGTGCTAGTGAGTTGTACACCATGGTACTTTTGCTAGTGAGTTGTACATCATGGTACTTGTGCTAGTGAGTTGTACACCATGGTACTTGTGCTAGTGAGTTGTACATCATGGTACTTGTGCTAGTGAGTTGTACATCATGGTACTTGTGCTAGTGAGTTGTACATCATGGTACTTGTGCTAGTGAGTTGTAAACCATGGTACTTGTGCTAGTGAGTTGTACATCATGGTACTTGTGCTAGTGAGTTGTACACCATGGTACTTTTGCTAGTGAGTTGTACATCATGGTACTTGTGCTAGTGAGTTGTACATCATGGTACTTGTGCTAGTGAGTTGTACATCATGGTACTTGTGCTAGTGAGTTGTACAACATGGTACTTGTGCTAGTGAGTTGTACACCATGGTACTTGTGCTAGTGAGTTGTACATCATGGTACTTGTGCTAGTGAGTTGTACATCATGGTACTTGTGCTAGTGAGTTGTACACCATGGTACTTGTGCTAGTGAGTTGTACATCATGGTACTTGTGCTAGTGAGTTGTACATCATGGTACTTGTGCTAGTGAGTTGTACAACATGGTACTTGTGCTAGTGAGTTGTAAACCACGGTACTTGTGCTAGTGAGTTGTACACCATGGTACTTGTGCTAGTGAGTTGTACACCATGGTACTTGTGCTAGTGAGTTGTACACCATGGTGTGCGAGTCTGAGGTGATTTGTGTGATGCAGCTTTTGTATGGTCCATCCCGTGTTGGACTCAGACACTGTAAGAGAGTTATACTCTTAGGTTCATTTAAGTAATTATGCGATTATTAATTTCAGTGCAGACTGCAAACATATTTGGCCAATATATCATTATTATTCAGATACATATTACCAAATCCAAAAACTAGTGAACGGAAGTGAAATGTTTTGTCTGTAACTTTCAGGTGTTTGTCAACAAGCACAGATTTGTAAGCAGAAACAAGCAGCTCACAGGTGTTTGTGAACAACAAGCACAGCTTTGTAAACAGAGACAATCAGGTTTCAGGTGTTTGTCAACAACAAGCACAGCTTTGTAAGCAGAGACAGGCATGTCTCACGTGTTTGTCTACAACAAGCACAGCTTTGTAAGCAGAGACAAGCAGGTCACAGGTGTTTGTCAACAAGCACAGCTTTGTAAACTGAGACAAGCAGGTCTCAGGTGTTTGTCAGCAACAAGCACAGCTTTGTAAACTGAGACAAGCAGGTCTCAGGTGTTTGTCAGCAACAAGCACAGCTTTGTAAACTGAGACAAGCAGGTCTCAGGTGTTTGTCAGCAACAAGCACAGCTTTGTAAACTGAGACAAGCAGGTCTCAGGTGTTTGTCAGCAACAAGCACAGCTTTGTAAACTGAGACAAGCAGGTCTCAGGTGTTTGTCAGCAACAAGCACAGTTTTGTAAGCAGTATTACTGAGTAGCACAGCGCAGTGTTTTATGTGCTGTATCTATGTACTCTGCAGTATTACTGAGTAGCACAGCGCAGTGTTTTATGTACTGTATGTACTCTGCAGTATTACTGAGTAACGGAGCGCAGTGTTTTATGTACTGTATGTACTCTGCAATATTACTGAGTAGAGCAGCGCAGTGTTTTGTGTACTGTATCTATGTACTCTGCAGTACTACTGAGTAGCGCAGCGCAGTGTTTTATGTACTGTATCTATGTACTCTGCAGTATTACTGAGTAGCGCAGTGCAGTGTTTTATGTACTGTATCTATGTACTCTGCAGTATTACTGAGTAGCACAGCGCAGTGTTTTATGTACTGTATGTACTCTGCAGTATTACTGAGTAGCGCAGCGCAGTGTTTTATGTACTGTATCTATGTACTCTGCAATATTACTGAGTAGCGCAGTGCAGTGTTTTATGTACTGTATCTATGTACTCTGCAGTATTACTGAGTAGCACAGCGCAGTGTTTTATGTACTGTATCTATGTACTCTGCAGTACTACTGAGTAGCACAGCGCAGTGTTTTATGTACTGTATCTATGTACTCTGCAATATTACTGAGTAGCGCAGTGCAGTGTTTTATGTACTGTATCTATGTACTCTGCAGTATTACTGAGTAGCACAGCGCAGTGTTTTATGTACTGTATCTATGTACTCTGCAGTACTACTGAGTAGCGCAGTGCAGTGTTTTATGTACTGTATCTATGTACTCTGCAGTATTACTGAGTAGCACAGCGCAGTGTTTTATGTACTGTATCTATGTACTCTGCAGTACTACTGAGTAGCGCAGTGCAGTGTTTTATGTACTGTATCTATGTACTCTGCAGTATTACTGAGTAGCACAGCGCAGTGTTTTATGTACTGTATCTATGTACTCTGCAGTATTACTGAGTAGCACAGCGCAGTGTTTTATGTACTGTATCTATGTACTCTGCAGTACTACTGAGTAGCGCAGCACAGTGTTTTATGTACTGTATCTATGTACTCTGCAGTATTACTGAGTAGCACAGCGCAGTGTTTTATGTACTGTATCTATGTACTCTGCAGTACTACTGAGTAGCGCAGCACAGTGTTTTATGTACTGTATCTATGTACTCTGCAGTATTACTGAGTAGCGCAGCGCAGTGTTTTATATACTGTATCTATGTACTCTGCAGTACTACTGAGTAGCGCAGCACAGTGTTTTATGTACTGTATCTATGTACTCTGCAGTATTACTGAGTAGCGCAGCGCAGTGTTTTATATACTGTATCTATGTACTCTGCAGTATTACTGAGTAGCGCAGTGCAGTGTTTTATATACTGTATCTATGTACTCTGCAGTATTACTGAGTAGCGCAGTGCAGTGTTTTATATACTGTATCTATGTACTCTGCAGTACTACTGAGTAGCGCAGCGCAGTGTTTTATGTACTGTATCTATGTACTCTGCAGTATTACTGAGTAGCGCAGTGCAGTGTTTTATGTACTGTATCTATGTACTCTGCAGTATTACTGAGTAGCACAGCGCAGTGTTTTATGTACTGTATCTATGTACTCTGCAGTATTACTGAGTAGCACAGCGCAGTGTTTTATGTACTGTATGTACTCTGCAGTATTTATAAACATTAACTAACTTTCTCTCGTTTCAGATCCTCTGATTACTTATATACTTTACTACTAAGATGCTACAATGCCAACGAGGAAAGCCACAGATCATGCATTGTTTGGCCATGACAGTGGTCTTCCAATGAACAAACTTCTGCACAAAGACGATATGTTAAGGAACTGTTGGCGATATAAATGTGATGAAGGAAAGTTTACTGATGTTTCTGTGATTATCAAGATAACAGCTAAGGATTGTTTTGAACTATGACAGAAATCAACTGGAGACAGAAATACTATTCCTATTCTCGGGAAGAAAATTATTGAGGAAAGATTGAGAAAATTGTACAGTAGAAGAATAGAACTTAATAAGAACAATAATGCTTCCAAAATAGCTACATTTCAGGAAGAAATGAACGAGCTGTTTGATATATGTAGTTGTTTCCGTCCTGCTGCCGCCTTTCAAGATGTAGGCTGCAAAATAAAGGAGTGTGACGGATACCACCTGGACTGCGATTGTAATGTGAAAGTTCTTGAACGTGAGGTACAGTTCCTCCTTGACCAGAGAGGCGATAGGAAAATAAAAATTGGCTGTGTTGACTTGACAGTAACGAGGATGTGGGTTAGGGTAATGGTAAAAGAGGAGCAGGATGCAGCCAGGGCCAGGAAGCAGCTGGAAGAAAGTCAGAATGAACCGGCAGCTGGAGAAGTTTCTGATTCTGACGGTAATTCAGACGATGCCACAGATAGCCCTTCTGTCGATACTGATGGTGACTATGTGTTGAGTTGTCTGACTGCCAGCAGCTTACAGCAGAACAGAACAAGACTCCCCCACTGGCAGCCACATGTGACCGATACTTGATCAGTGATTATGCTGCAGCTGCCATTGTTATTGCCATTATCACCATGGACGACAAAAGTCAAGTTATTGAACCACAGAAGTTACGAGGTGCCAGACACAAATACCGACTGGAGAGGCAAGAAAATTAGCTAATAAACTTGGAAAATATCACATCACTGTATTTTGATGGTAAGAAGACCTCCACTCTAGTAATGACAAAGAATGAGAAGACCAAGAAATGGATTCCAAAGATAGTGGTGAAAGATCATTACATCATCATGGTGGAGCCCGGCACTGAATATCTCACTCATGTGACTCCCAAGTCAGGCCATGGAAAGGAGATTGCCAAGACTCTATACATTTCTGGTGGAACAGAAATTAACTCAGCAGCCTGTTGTATGTGTTGGTAGTGATGGAACCAACGTAAATGTCGGAGCTGACAATGAAGCCAATTATCATCATGGAAAACATACAAAGAAGAATGACTAAAATGATTCACTGCGTAAGGAATCTCCCGTATGAACGCAGACTTAGAGCCTTGAATCTTCACTCTCTGGAGAGACGTAGAATGAGGGGGAGATATCACTGAAGTGTTTAAGTGGATGATGGGCATAAACAAAGATGATATTAGTAAAGTACTGAGGATGTCGAATCAGGTAAGAACCAGAAATAATGGATTTATGTTAGATAAATTTAGATTTAGAAAGGACATAGGTAAATACTGGTTTTTCAACACAGTTGCGAATGTGTAGAACGGTCTTCCGAGTAGGGTGATCGAGGCTAGGACCTTGGGTAGCTTTAAAAGGAGATTGGACATGTATATGAGTGGGAGGGGCTGAGTTTGATTGGTGTCATGGATACGGGAGTAAATTCTTGGGTAGTTTAGGGCAGTGGTGGTTTTGATAAGGACCTGCCTTGTATGGGCCAGTAGGTCTTCTGCAGTGTTCCTCAATTCTTATGTTCTTATGCTAAATGTTGCTTGGTCATCCCGTCCATTATTTCATATGTCAGCTTTATGGAAATGAACTGCCCTTCCGGGCTGTTTTCTACCACTATGACGGTAAGCCAAGTGGTCCTGAGCATTGGAGAGGTCCCATTGGCAATCAGATCAAGGATCCTCTGTCTGAGCTGCCAGTTGTTGCTTTCCAGCCAGTCAATTGCATTGATTTCCCTGCTCTGAATGACAAGGTGGCAGAGGATCTGTCCTGGGACCAGAAATACTTGTATAGGATTTGCAAAGGAGTGATCACAGGTGTGGTTGATGATGACTTGACTGCTCCTGAACCAGGTTCACCGTGTGTGTCAAGGTGGAATACTTTATGGAGTAGGATCCTTAGGCTGTATGTGGCAACCTCAGCCAGGAGCTGAAAAGAGTCGTCATTATGGTTTTTAAAGATCATTGCTCCAATGTGGTGCCACATCAAGCTGCACCCAAAGAACGTCTCTCAGTCACTGCAATTTATGAGACATCTGAACATTGAAGAAAAGAAGATAGTTAAGAAGACTGTCCAAAGAAATTCCTACTTTGCTCGCACAGATCAGCTGCTTCTTGGTGTGTGCGCTGATGAAGACATGACTGTGAGAGACAAAGTTGTCTCAGTAATAAGAAATATTAGAGAAGAGAATCAGCAGACAGAAGAAAGTACTGAGAGCTCTGATGAGGATGGAGATGATTCTGCTGATGCTGTTGACGAGGACTTGCTAATATACACTGATGATGAGGATGACAGTGAAGATGAAGAGAATGACAATGTGGCTCCTATTGTCAACTCAAGACAAGTAGTGATTCCCAAACTAAAGTGGCAAGCAAAGAACTATCATTCCATGATTGACTGGAAGACTGAACTCAAAACTGAGCCTCCTTTCATTGCTTCTCTATCATATCAACAGATTTTGAAAATTACTGAGACTTCACTGGAGGTGTCCAAGTGGCCAAACAACACTCAAGCTGTTGAGAGAGGGATAACATTGATGACTGAAGCTTGTACTGAAGTGACTGGACAGAAGGTAAGAGATAGATATATCAGGCAAAGAATATTTTCCAGGAAAGTGATGCCCAAGTTCCGCACCAAGAAAGACTTCACTTACAACTTGTAATAGTTTAAAATTAAATAGTTGATGATTAATATACAATATTATACAATCTTCACAACCACAAATGATATGAAACATGTACACTTGATTATTATCCTGACAACCAATAAATTTTAATTAATTGCTTTTAGTGGTGTATAATTTGACGAAAAGTCGATCGCGATGCTGCAGGGTAAATGGGCATGAAATGGCTTGAAATTTTGCACAGAAATTTGTTGTGACCACACAAAAAATGTCTGAAAAGTGCAGCTTGCAAATCTTAAAATTTGCATTTTTTAATGCTCCCTATATAAGTATAGTCAGTCATATTGTTTGTATCTACACTGTTTGGGGAGACTCATGCACAGTGTGAACCTGGGTCAGTGTGGTGGTGATGGTATCTGTACTAACATGCACAGTGTGAACCTGGGTCAGTGTGCTGGTGATGGTATCTGTACTAACATGCACAGTGTGAACCTGGGTCAGTGTGCTGGTGATGGTATCTGTACTAACATGCACAGTGTGAACCTGGGTCAGTGTGCTGGTGATGGTATCTGTACTAACATGCACAGTGTGAACCTGGGTCAGTGTGCTGGTGATGGTATCTGTACTAACATGCACAGTGTGAACCTGGGTCAGTGTGCTGGTGATGGTATCTGTACTAACATGCACAGTGTGAACCTGGGTCAGTGTGCTGGTGATGGTATCTGTACTAACATGCACAGTGTGAACCTGGGTCAGTGTGCTGGTGATGGTATCTGTACTAACATGCACAGTGTGAACCTGGGTCAGTGTGCTGGTGATGGTATCTGTACTAACATGCACAGTGTGAACCTGGGTCAGTGTGCTGGTGATGGTATCTGTACTAACATGCACAGTGTGAACCTGGGTCAGTGTGCTGGTGATGGTATCTGTACTAACATGCACAGTGTGAACCTGGGTCAGTGTGCTGGTGATGGTATCTGTACTAACATGCACAGTGTGAACCTGGGTCAGTGTGGTGGTGATGGTATCTGTACTAACATGCACAGTGTGAAGGTGCAATGTGTACTACAAGTGAAGGTGTAATGTGAACTACAAGTGAAGGTGTAATGTGTACTACAAGTGAAGGTGTAATGTGTACAAGTGAAGGTGTAATGTGTACTACAAGTGAAGGTGTAATGTGTACTACAAGTGAAGGTGTAATGTGTACTACAAGTGAAGGTGTAATGTGTACTACAAGTGAAGGTGTAATGTGTACTACAAGTGAAGGTGTAATGTGAAGTGAAGGTGTAATGTGAACTACAAGTGAAGGTGTAATGTGTACTACAAGTGAAGGTGTAATGTGTACTACAAGTGAAGGTGTAATGTGAACTACAAGTGAAGGTGTAATGTGTACTACAAGTGAAGGTGTAATGTGTACTACAAGTGAAGGTGTAATGTGTACTACAAGTGAAGGTGTAATGTGTACTACAAGTGAAGGTGTAATGTGTACTACAAGTGAAGGTGTAATGTGTACTACAAGTGAAGGTGTTATGTGAACTACAAGTGAAGGTGTAATGTGTACTACAAGTGAAGGTGTTATGTGAACTACAAGTGAAGGTGTAATGTGTACTACAAGTGAAGGTGTAATGTGTACTACAAGTGAAGGTGTAATGTGTACTACAAGTGAAGGTGTTATGTGAACTACAAGTGAAGGTGTAATGTGTACTACAAGTGAAGGTGTAATGTGTACAAGTGAAGGTGTAATGTGTACTACAAGTGAGTGGCGTATGTGTGTGTGTATGACCCAGCAGAAAGTGACGTGAAAGTAAAGACGGATTTTGTGCGGGAGGAACTTGTGTACTTTTTACGCACGTTACCGTCGGTGGCGATTGTGGGGGGAGATTGGAATTGTGTAGTTAAAAGGGAAGACGTGGAACCCAGAGGAGCGGGATATTTTTCCCCAGTCTTAGGGGGCCTGTTTAGAGATCTTCTGTTACGTGATACTTTTGGGGGAGGTGGAACATACTTTTATAAGGCGGGGATATGCGGTTCGTTTGGACAAGATATATTTATCTCAGAGGGTTTTGGTAGAGTCTCTTAAAACTATTGAGATGGTGTCTTCCGATCATAGGGCAGTAATAGTGGAGGTGGGGTGGGAAGCTTTGGCTCGTAGGCAGGGAAGCTATTGGAAACTGAATACGATGGTTTTGGGGGATGGGGAGGGAGTGGAAGGTTTTGCAATATTTTGGGAACAGCTCTGTGCGGAGGGAAGGACTGAGGAGGATGTGGTAGGATGGTGGGATAGTGTGGCTAAGGCAAGAATACGTCAATTTTATGTGAGGGAGGGCATATGCATTAATCAATTACGGTAAGGATTGTCAAATTAATTAGAATCAAGATTACGGGATTGTTACGCCGGGGGAGGGAGGGGGGTCGGTGGCGGGGGTGTACCCCGTGGAGGAAATACAAATGTTGAAGGACAGGATAAAGGATTTGCAAGAAGAGCGTGTTGCAGCGGTACTGGTACAAGCGGGGCTGGACGAAGTACTCTGGGGCGACAAGCCTTCGGCTTGCGTGCTGCGAGGACAGAAGGTACGACAGCAAACAACTACAATACCGGGATTGCAAGTCATTTCTTCGGTGGGTTTTTTTCGAGAGGGTCAGGTATTACGGGAAACAACGGGGATGAGTGTGTATGCAGATAGATGGTTTGATGAGTACGGGAAAAGTAGTGTCGTGGATGGCGAAGTTCTTGGGCAGGTATGTGAGTATGTGCCGTGCAAACTGGGGAGGAGTGATGGGGAGGCACTGGGTGGGGTCATTGAGGAGGAGGAAATATGGAGAGCCCTTATGGACATGATGAAGGGAAAGGCGCCCGGGATAGATGGTTTACCAAGCGAATTTTATTTACAACACTGGGGTCTGCTAAGGGGTTTCCTAGTAAGGTTAATGAATGCCATGAAAGACGCAGGTAAGATGGGAGAATCGCAGGCAACGGCGGTGGTGGTGTTGGTCCCGAAGGGTAAAAAGCAGAGTACCCTTCGGGATTACCGAGCCATTTCGTTGCTTTGTGCTGATTATAAGCTATTCGCGAAAATTCTTGGGAATAGGCTTAAATGTGTTGTGGGGAGCGTGGTGTTTGAGTCTCAGTTGGGTTGCCGGGTAGGTCAATGGTTGAGGGCCACGGGATCATAAAAGGGTTCCTGGAGGACATGGAAGGGGGCAGAGGGGCGTTGTTGGCATTGGATTGGCAAGGGGCTTATGACAGGGTGGAAAGAGGGGCTTTGCGGGATATTCTCCTCAGACAGGGGTTTGGCGAAGAAATAGTGGGGTGGGTGGATACGTTGTATTCAGGAGCGAAGGTAAGGGTGCAAATCAATGGGTGTGTGGGGGAGGGAGTCAACATGGAGCGGAGTTTTCGGCAGGGTTCTCCAGTATCACAACTTTTGTTTGCATGTGTTCAGGATCCTTTTTATAGGATGGTGGAGGATCGTCTAAGGGCTGGGGGGTGGGGGGATGGTGTGCAGAAACCTTGGCCTGGCTTGGTGGGCTATGTTGACGATACAACTATTCTGGTGTGTGTGGAGGCATGGTTAGGAGTTTTAGGGGAAGTTGTACACATGTTTGGGAGAGCTACTGGGATGAAGGTAAATCTGGAGAAGTCAGTGATAATGGGGCTGGGAGAATGGGCAGGGAGAATAGAATGGGGATGTGATGTCGTGCAGCGTCAGACTGGGAGTCTGAAAATCTGTGGTGTCATATATGAGGCTGACCTGAGTGCTGCAAGGGTCAATAATTCGAATAGCATGGTGGAACAGGTGCAGCAACGTTTGGGAATGCTGCGACCTCACCATTTAACCCTTAGGCAACGAGCAATTGTCATCAATGTATTACTATACAGTAAAGTCTGGTTTGTATCGGCAGTGTTGCCGTTAACAGGAACGGCGATCACGAGCATTCTTAGAATGGTGTTCAAATTCTTGTGGGGTTCAGGGTGCAACTGGTTGCGAAGGGAGGTAGTGACATTGCTGGTATGTAAGGGAGGGTTGGGTTTGTTGGACTTGAGAAAGCGCGTGAAATGTGTGTTCATTAAGAGGGAAGTGATGCGTGCAGGTGGATGGAGGGTTGGGGGCAGCTAGATAAGGTACATGATCACCTACGGAAATGGTATGGGAGAGCTGAAATGAAGGAATGTGAAAAAGTGTTACGTGCCCTAGTGTTAGCCAGGGAACTGGGAAAAGTTAAGGTGGTAACTTTGTGTAAATTGTTAGAGGGACATGTAGTGGTGCCGGTTGAAGGGATCTACCCCATGTATGCATGGGATGTAATATGGCAAAGATTTAGTAAATTAAGGATACGACCTAGGGCCCGTGAGTTTATGCATCGTTTCCTACATGGTATACTGCCAACGGGAGCGATGCTCCGAGATGGGAGGGACATCATGGGTGGGGGTGTAGCAGATGCAGTGGGGAAGAGACTGCGTATCATGTTTATTTTTGTGAAGGTTTGGAGTGCATCAGGGTATGGATGAGTAAGGTAGTGGCAAGTGTGGGGGGTCATGGTATGTCGGTACTGAGAGCGTTGAGTCTTGATATGAGTAGGGTGGATGAGGGTGTGGCAAGGGGTTTAGCATATATAATCGTGGACTACATATATGTTTTGTGGAGTATGAGGGGTAAGGAGGGTGGGGAAGTGCTGAGAAGGATTTTGGCGGCGACGTTTTATCGAACTTTGTGTCGCAATAGAGACATGTATGGGAAAAGGTGGGGTGAGGCTTTTTCCGAAGGTTATAGAGGACTAACAATAGGAACTTTAAGGGCGTTATAACGGGTTTTTAACTGCCGGGGTGAGTATGTTGTTAAAAAAAAGGGGGGGGGGGAGTCAGGGGTATTCAACGGGCTGACCTCCTCGGGTGTGAAGTGATGGGTGGATGGGTGTAACTGGAGGTATACTTGTGAAACTGGATGTGATGGTGTGAAAGATCTATTTTGTACAGTTTTCTTGTTGGGGAAGGTATAAATCAAAGTTTAAATATATAACATTTATAAATACATAACATAAAATATGTAACATGAATTTTCTTTGGTAGCGAATTGTCCCGCTTGCACTGTTCTTGCAAGTGAATTTTAAACTGAGAGGGTTTTCCTTTCACTATGTTCCTTGAAACATTGAGGTTTTTTGCAATTTTTGTAACGTGTTCCTGCATCTTTTCTTTTTGAAGTAATTACCTATCATGTAATCATGTGTGAATAAGGACTAGTACCCTAAATTAATATTCATTGTATATTTATTTGTATGTAATACTAGTTAGGCACGTGCTAGAAGGCACAGAGAAAGTCTAGTCTGGTGGAATGTGTGTTAAGTTTTGGTATGTTTGTATGTGGTGTGTTAGATGTTGTAAGGAGTTTGTTATGGTGTTGTTATCTTACTAAAATCAAGATGAAATTTATGGATAATCTTGAACATTAAAATGGTGTAAAATACCGACAGGTTGGAGGTAAGACACATATGCAACAGTTAGGTATCTTTATTTCGAAACGTTTCGCCTACACAGTAGGCTTCTTCAGTCGAGTACAGAAAAGTTGATAGAAGCAGAAGAGACTTGAAGACGATGTAATCAGTCCATCACCCTTAAAGTTTTGAGGTGGTCAGTCCCTCAGTCTGGAGAAGAGCATTGTTCCGTAGTCTGAAACAATATGGAGTTGAAGTGACAGGATGGAGCCTTATATAGCGCCAAGAGGTGAGACGTAGGTCACTAGTAGAACTCAGATGTTGGAAGGTCAGGTCCCTCTCAAATCCAGCCGTTCTCACTAGTAGAGGTTGTCGAAGTTGATTTCAGGTCTGTACCAAGATACCCTTGTGTTGCAGTGTCTGACAGATTGAACATTTCGAACATTTCGAACATTTTGAACGTTTCGAAATAAAGATACCTAACTGTTGCATATGTGTCTTACCTAACAACCTGTCGGTATTTTATACAATTTTAATGTTCAATCTGTCAGACACTGCAACACAAGGGTATCTTGGTACAGACCTGAAATCAACTTCGACAACCTCTACTAGTGAGAACGGCTGGATTTGAGAGGGACCTGACCTTCCAGGGTTGATCAGGGTCTGATCAACCAGGCTGTTGTTACCGGCCGCACACAAACTGACGTACGAACCACAGCCCGGTTGGTCAGGTACTAACTTTAGGTGCCTGTTCAGTGCCTTCTTGAAGACAACCAGGGGTCTATTGGTAATCCCCCTTATGAATGCTGGGAGGCAGTTGATCGGTCTTGTGATGTAGTTTAACTGTGCTTTTGAGGTCGCTAAGGGAGACCTAATTAACCAAGTAAATGGTCACACCTTGCCTTGGTAAATGGCTGTCAGACACGCCTCTCAGAGCATTTTAAATGATTCAGATTTACATCATTAAATATCTTGTCCCATTTACTTTCGTTCGGGGTGGGAGCGGCACGTGTCATTATTACCCTTTCTGTGACTCTGGTATTAAGTGCTCCACATTGTTGACCTTGGGCAGGTAACTTAACGGAGTCAGGTGCTCCACACTGTTGACCTTGGGCAGGTAGCTTAACGGAGTCAGGTGCTCCACACTGTTGACCTTGGGCAGGTAGCTTAACGGAGTCAGGTGCTCCACACTGTTGACCTTGGGCAGGTAGCTTAACGGAGTCAGGTGCTCCACACTGTTGACCTTGGGCAGGTAACTTAACGGAGTGAGGTTCAAAAATTAAATCTTTGGGGGATAATCTCAGCTGATGTTAACCTTCTACCATTCTTGAATCTTAACGCTTTACTTGTCAGATTTATCACTGGTGTTAAGATATTTCTTTTCTCAGAAACCTGAGCTATATGATGAAGATTCTATTTTCCCAGCTAATTGTAGGATACTTCCTGGCTCTACCTTCCTTCCTACTGAGCCTTTAATAAATTTGAATGTATTAGGTGGACATACCTGGTTACATAATACATGAACTGCACAAACTGCGTCTGAAGAGTTCACATTAGGTAACTGCACTTCAAAAACTGGTTTAGATGGGGCCTTGAATAATTTATTACTCCTGCTCATAGAAGCTACTGTTGAGGGATGTTCTATGAAATTTATTGGAAAGGATACCTCATCCAATATCAGCCGACTGGTTTCCCTTCCTTTGCCATACGACAAGAGGAAGTTAAACCTTCTGAGAAAATCCATACCTAAGAGTAAATACCCGGAAACCTTACTCCTTAGTCCAGACACTACTAAACAAGCGTGAACTTTATAACTTTCACCCAGTTCAAAGTATAGGTCCGTTGGTCCCTCAGCATTAATATCATTACTATTTACAGCAGTAATATCTTAGCTTTGTTTATTTTACAACCCCTCCAGTTATTACAAACCTCTTGCTTAATTATTAGTAACAAGGTTATCAGAGCTATCTTTCTTAACCTTGCACCTTCTTCTTTCGAAGAGCAGTTGGCCCTAATATGGCCAGTCCCGCCACACTCCCAACATTGATTCGTTCTACGAGCATTCTGTTCATTACGCCCACCACCGCCTGTCCAGCGGTGCGGGGATATATATATTTCTTCTCATTATTGGTTGTCGCCATATATGGTGACTCAGGTGTTACTCTCTGAGACAACAATACTATCTCCCTTTCTGTCTCTACCATACTCGGACTCGAGAGACATGGCATATTGAACTAAGTCTTCGAAGGTTTTAATCGCTAGTACCATAGCAACTAGTTCTCATCCAGACTGGCAACCCTTCACACAATACCTGCTTTTTATAAAGCTCCAGCTGTTCTGCATTATATTTTAAAGTTCCGTTCACATCTTCCACCCTGGACCATACCAGACAACTGAAGTCCCTACGTGTGTGTCCCACATTCAGTTGCAGTTGTTCCAGGTATCGATGGATATTTTCAACTGATGCTGCCGTCTGGAACCTATATCTTATAGCATCCTTGAAACTACCCCAGTCCTTAACATTAATAAATTGCTGGAGACTAAACATGGATGTTGTATTATCCACAATTACCCTGAACCCAGGTGAAACTTTCATTTTTTTGTCAGATATATTGATAAATTAGACACATGTGCAACACTTGGGTATTTTTATTGAGGAAACGTTTCGCCACACAGTGGCTTCATCAGTCCATACAAAGGAGAACACTGAAGAACAGGAGGAGTTTGAGGTAATCAGTCCCTCAGCCTTGAGTCGATGTGGTCAGTCCATCTTGAAAATAATACAGCATATGTGCGAAGAAGTAGCTTATATACCGTAGGCAGGAGAGGTGCAGCAGTCGTAGGTGGTATCACATTTGTCCAGTGTGGAAGTAGGTCGTGCCCAAGGGTTAGGCAAGTGAAGAATTCCCTGTATTAAGATCCCAAGATGTTGCTGTGTCAGACAGGAATGTAGATGAATGGTTCAGAGAACTACATCGACTCAAGGCTGAGGGACTGATTACCTCCAACTCCTCCTGTTCTTCAATGTTCTCCTTTGTATGGACTGATGAAGCCACTGTGTGGCAAAACGTTTCCTCATTAAAGATACCCAAGTGTTGCACATATGTCTAATTTATCAACTTGTCGGTTCTTTGAACCATTCATCTACATTCACGTCAGAAATATTAAACAAAATGGCCTCAGTATTTTTAATCCAAGCTTCTACTTTGATATTTCTTTCAATGGGATTCCTCGGCAAATCTTCTACATGAAATTTCGGCAAATTTTCCAAGTATGGCCTATCGACAATTATTGTCCAACACATAGAGGTTCCAACACTACTCTCTGGAGCTGATGCCCCAAATAAAATCTGTTGCTGAGTCATAGGGTTCGTTGAGACACTGAGTGGCTGGGTTAGGGAAGGGTTGACCAGGGAAGGCTGGAGGCCCAGAAGTTGGGGTTGGGTGGGGAATCCCGGTATATTAGATAAGGACCGACCCATTCGGGGAAATGTTGAAAGTTTCCCCAGCGGTAGTTACACGTGTGGGTGCTTAGTGTTTACAGGAACAGCATTGGACACAGCAGTGGGTGCCGCATAAAAGACTGAGGGAAGAGGATCAACTTTTGACACAGCAGGGGAAGCTAAGGTTACTGAGGGGTTAGGTTTACTAGTAATTATAGTACCAGACGCAGACGTGAGAACCATAAAGGAAGCTACCCCAGGAACTTGGGGAAGGGGCACAGCAATAGGGGGTTGGGAGTTATTGATAACTTAATCCATAGCACCTTGAAGCACAGTATTAAGATAAAGATACATACTACAGTCAGCATTAACTGATTTATTAAAATACGAAAGTATGCGGCTAGTAACATCCCGGGTTGGTAAAGTTGATACTCCCGGACTAACAGCAGTCGTAGATGTATTAGATACCACTGGAGCCATAGTATTCGTAGTGCTACTGGGGGTCACCGTGGATACTATATTCATTCCTGAGCCTTGGGCTTGGGGATGATTTGTCCCTGATATTTGTACTCATGAAGTATTATTTATTCCTGAAATCTCTATTTCTGAGTCCGATGTATCTTTCCCTGAATTCTCCTTTTTCTGGATTATGTATTCCCAAGGCTTCTCTCTCACTAACATCCTGCTCTGGAACCATATTACTAGATCCTTCACTTGATCCTGGTGCAAGATCACTAACATTGAGGTTAGCCTCTGCCATCGTGTTTACTAGGAACTTTACCTGTATCCTACTTGATCGTCTGATTGCACTGTCCAACGTCTTGCTACGCAAATTATATTTTGTCATCACCCGCAGAGTAAAGCATCACTCCACTTGACAAACATAAGGGTAGGGTTGAGGGTTGTCCTGGTTATGATCACAGTTAAATGGTAAAACAAATGATTAGGGCGACACCAAGAAATTAATGTTTGGTAGTTTGGTTTTGATAGCCAAAGCCGACCAGTCGTAAAGCACGTGAGCCGCATTTAATGATAAACGCTAAACCGCTGCCACCATGTGAGGCCCTTACTCACTTTGCCTGAGCACGTCTCCTGTGTTCTCCCAGTGCTTAACAGAATAGGGAATAGCATATGAAGGTACAAATAAAAATGGGACCTATGGCTATAGTTTACTTAATAACATAAAGGGCTAGAATACAACATATCCTGATGGAAACTTACATAACATAACAATTGACCTATGAGACTTATTACCAGGGGGAAGGGTAGATGTTATCAGTAACATGGACTGGTACTCGCTCTTAATTCACCGACCAGCTGACCCAAGATTCACAATGCGTGGTCCACTACACACGCGGCTGTCCAGGGCTCCCGCTCACCGGACCTGTCACCAACCTCTGTCCCTTGCTCAGCTGTTCCTTGGGCTTATATGGTCCTCAAAGCACCCCCCTTCCTCATAAGGCATAGGCCACGTGTTACGACCTGACGCCAGTGACGAACAAAGGACCTGAGACTTAAGCCGAGGCGTGTCTGACAGCTATTTGCCAAGGCAAGGTGTGACCATTTACTTAATTAATTAGGTCTCCCTTAGCGACCTCAAAAGCACAGTTAAACTACATCACAGTCTTGGGCTCCGGACACTTACTGACTTGTCTCTCAATACACTCGTGGTGCCCCTGCTTTTAGTCGGAGGAATGTTGCATTTCCAGCCGAGTCTTTTGCTTTCATAGGGAGTGATTTTCGTGTGTAGGTTTGGTACCAATCCCTCCAGGACCTTCCAAGTGTATATTACCATGTATCTCTCGCCTGCATTCCAGGGAATACTGATCAAGGACCTTCAACCGTTCCCAGTAATTTAGGTGCCTTATCGTACTTATGTTTTCTGTGAAAGTTCTTTGTACACTCTCCAGGTCTGCAATGTTGCCAGCCTTGAAGGGGGCCATTGAGTACAGCAGTATTCCAGCCTTGAGAGAACAAGCGATTTGAAGACTGTCATCATGGGCTTTGCGCCCCTAGTTTTGAAGGTTCTCATTATTCATCCTATCATTTTCCTAGCCGATGAAGTAGATACACTGTTGTGGTCTTTGAATGCGAGATCCTCTGACATTATCACTCCCAGGTCCTTCACATTTCTTTTTCTCTCTATTGCATGGTTAGAATTTGTCGTATACCCTGATACATCTTTAATTTCGTCAAGTTTTCCATATCTGAGTAGTTGAAATTTCTCCTCACTGAGCTTCATATTGCTTTGAGTGGCCCATTTGAAGATTTGGTTGATGTCCGCTTGGAATCTTGCAGTGTCTTCGATGGAGGTCACTGCCATGGCAAACCGGGTGTCATCCGCAAAGGAAGACACGAGGCTTTGGCTTACATCTCTGTCTATGTCAGAAATGAGGATGAGGAATAGAATGGGAGCGAGTACTGTGCCTTGTGGAACAGAGCTTTTCACTACCAACTTTTCCTGTTATTCCTTTATCACGTATTTTGTGTGCTATTACACCATGGTCACACTTGTCGAAAGCTTTTGCATACTTTGTGTATACTACATCTGTATTTTGTTTATCCTCAACAGCATCCAGGGCCTTGTCATAGTGATCCAATAGCTGGGACAGGCAGGAGCGACCTGCTCTAAACCCGTGTTGCCCTGGGTTGTGTAACTGATGGGTATCTAGGTGGTTGGCGACCTTGCTTCTTAGAACCCTCTCAAAGATTTTTATGTTATGGGATGTTAGTGCTATTCGTTTGTAGTTCTTTGCAATTGCTTTACTGCCACCTTTGTGGAGTGGGGCTATGTCTGTTGTTTTTAGTGTGTGTGGAATGAGCCCCATGTCTATGCTGAAGGCACGTGATAGGGGCTTCTTGCAATTCTTGATGAACACGGAGTTCCATAAGTCTGGGCCTGGGGCAGAGTGCATGGACATGTCATTTATTACCTTTTCAAAGTCTTGTGGAGTGAGGATAATATCCGAGATTTTTGAAATGGCCACATTTTGGGTTTCGTTCATAAAGAATTCATTCGGATTGTCAACTCTTAGTCTGGGCAGCGGCTCTCTGAACACTGAGTCGTATTGGGATTTTTTATATCTCACTCATTTCTTGGCTGTCATCTGTGTATGTCCCATCCCGCCTAAGCAGAGGCCCAATAATGCATGTTGTTTTTCCCTTAGATTTGGCATAAGAGAAGAAGTGTTTTGGGTTTTTCAATTTCTTCTTCTGATTCTTTTGAAAATGTTATTGAGGATACAGTCTATATGAAGGATGATGATGATGCCTCATAAGTTTAATCATAATGGCTGAAAATTTGAAATTTTACTATAATGGTTCCAGGGGTCATCGTCCCTCGGAACACACTTCCTAAACTGTAATTGAAAAATTAATTGTAAATGTAATTTAAAAATTAATTAGTATTTTTAATACGATGGTACATTTTCTCGTTTTAAAACATTCACTAGGATATACATCAATGTGTGTGTATCATGGTTAGTCAACACTACGATAAAGTGATTGAAAATATAAACACAATAAAATGCAATAAATTATAAGTTAAAACATTTCCAGAGAGACTTGACCTGGTGACCAAACTTACTTTATCTCCCTGTGATCCAACCTTCCAGAGACACTTGACCTGGTGACCAAACCTACTTTATCTCCTGATACAACGTGCCCACCAAGCTTTCTTCTTCTCTTCTTTCTTTCTAAATTTATCTTATTTCTTATGTTAAAGTTATATTATGTTTTGTTACATTATACGATGTTATGTTGTGGTATGTTATGTGGTGTTTTGTTATGTTTAGTTATATTATGGTATGTTACTAAGCTATTAACATAACAGAATATGTTCAACAACCACTGTGAAAAAATAGAAAACTTCCCAGCACATTCGTTATTTCTCAAGTGATTTTCACTATTTTTTTTCTTGCATGTTGTGATATTACCTGTGTACTGTGATCTTATTGTATATCATAATATATAATTACTTTTCTAGTCTTAGTGTGATAAGTGGACTGTACTAGGTCAAGTGTTGGTGGTTAGTGGATTGTACTAGGTCAAGTGTTGGTGGTTAGTGGACTGTACTAGGTCAAGTGTTGGTGGTTAGTGGATTGTACTAGGTCAAGTGTTGGTGGTTAGTGGATTGTACTAGGTCAAGTGTTGGTGGTTAGTGGATTGTACTAGGTCAAGTGTTGGTGGTTAGTGGATTGTACTAGGTCAAGTGGTGGTGGCAAGTGGACTGTATGAGGTCAAGTGGTGGTGGCAAGTGGATTGTACGAGGTCAAGTGGTGGTGGCAAGTGGACTGTACTAGGTCAAGTGGTGGTGGCAAGTGGACTGTACGAGGTCAAGTGGTGGTGGCAAGTGGACTGTACTAGGTCAAGTGGTGGTGGCAAGTGGACTGTACGAGGTCAAGTGGTGGTGGCAAGTGGATTGTACTAGGTCAAGTGTTGGTGGCAAGTGGACTGTACTAGGTCAAGTGGTGGTGGTAAGTTGACTTTACCAGGTCAAGTGGTGGTGGTAAGTGGACTGTACTAGGTCAAGTGGTGGTGGTAAGTGGACTGTACTAGGTCAAGTGGTGGTGGTAAGTTGACTTTACCAGGTCAAGTGGTGGTGGTAAGTGGACTGTACTAGGTCAAGTGGTGGGGCTGGAGCCAAACAACATACACAGCTTCAAGAACAGATTTTCTGTCCCTATAGACCAGTAATGCATAAAACCGGCAAAAAAGAGTTGTGAAGCGGGTCCAGGAGCTATGAATAAGCTACTGTAAAAACAGTTTTATTAAGTAATTCGATGACAACGTCTTCTCTGAGTTCTTGTTTGTCTTCACTCACCAGAGTTAACCTTTACATACCAATGTTGTTCATGTTAGTGTTGTTCATGTCAGTGTTGTTCACGTCAATGTTGTTCATGTTAGTGTTGTTCATGTCAGTGTTGTTCACGTCAATGTTGTTCATGTACAACACTGACTATTAGTGTAAGGTATTGTTCTTGGTCGTGTTCATTTATCATAGTGAACATTAAAGTTGTCATTGGTGGTGATAGCCACTTATGCATATATATGCATATTCATACGTATACAGATGCTCAAATATTCATAAATACATTTATACATTTAAAAATAATACATACAAACATTTATACATACGCACATAACCAGCACATTGACGACTATTCAGTGGGATTTGGATCATTAGCTGTCACAGGGAAACACGAAAGGTTGATAATAATAATGATAATATAATCACCAGGAACTACGTCCTGACACAAGTCTTTTCCAGATGGTGACCCGTCACTGTCTCCTGAAGGAGTGGGTGACCCGTCACTGTCTCCTGAAGGAGTGTGATGACCCGTTATTGTCTCCTGAAGGAGTGTGATGATCCGTCACTTTCTCCTGAAGGTGTGTGGTGACCCGTCACTGTCTCCTGAAGGAGTGGGTGACCCGTCACTGTCTCCTGAAGGAGTGTGATGACCCGTTATTGTCTCCTGAAGGAGTGTGATGATCCGTCACTTTCTCCTGAAGGTGTGTGGTGACCCGTCACTGTCTCCTGAAGGAGTGTGATGACCCGTCACTGTCTCCTGAAGGAGTGTGATGACCCGTCACTGTCTCCTGAAGGAGTGTGATGACCCGTTATTGTCTCCTGAAGGAGTGTGGTGACCCGTCACTGTCTCCTGAAGGAGTGTGGTGACCCGTCACTGTCTCCTGAAGGAGTGTGATGACCCGTCACTGTCTCCTGAAGGAGTGTGATGACCCGTTATTGTCTCCTGAAGGAGTGTGGTGACCCGTCACTGTCTCCTGAAGGAGTGTGGTGACCCGTCACTGTCTCCTGAAGGAGTGTGGTGACCCGTCACTGTCTCCTGAAGGAGTGTGATGACCCGTTATTGTCTCCTGAAGGAGTGTGGTGACCCGTCACTGTCTCCTGAAGGTGTGTGGTGACCCGTCATTTTCTCCTTAAGGAGTGTCGGTGTTTGTACACATGATTTACATATTTGTGTGTACATGTGTGTGTAGCGTAGAGGAAGAAGTGTGAGGTGTGGGTGCGTGTGTTTACATACTAGAAATACTGAAAGAAAAGGATTGTATATGGATTGTTGAATAAATGTATGTGTATGTTTGATACAGCGGCTGTGTGTGTGTGTGTGTGTGTGTGTGTGTGTGTGTGTGTGTGTGTGTGTGTGTGTGTGTTTTATTTGTGCGTCTGTATGTGTGATGTGTATGTAGGATGTGTATGTGGAAATACAGAATTAAATGTATAGAAGAGTGCGCGCTTGTGAACCTTTGTGTATAATCAAAATAAAGACGATCAGTAACAAGAAAAAAAAGATAATTGATAACAATTCATTACACTTACCATGCTGTGTACACAAAGGTTCACACACCCACACTAATCTAGGCGCATAAAAACGTTCACAAATACACTTACACAGCTAAATAATTGAACAAGTTAATAACTGACATAGGTACAATATTAAATATAAATATATGTTCCAGATTTTCACTAGTGGCCAGTTCTTGGTGGACGAACTGTGATAGAGATCTCTCATGTCTCAGGTAGTCGACGTTCGAGTCTGTCCAGGAGGAGTTATTACAGAGCGCAGATTTTCTGCGTGTCCTCCTCTGTAATAACGTCTTCCTCTGTATACTGATATTAATACACTTGTGTAGTAATATCATATATGGACAGTGCTTCAAGGCTGGCTGAAACTGCTGACCTCAGGGAAGTGGTGAAGGGTTGTATACCTGGAACCACGGACCTGGGGTGGGACTTGCTGACCTCAGGGAAGTGGTGAAGGGTGTATACCTGGAACCACGGACCTGAGGTGGGACTTGCTGACCTCAGGGAAGTGGTGAAGGGTTGTATACCTGGAGCCACGGACCTGGGGTGGGACTTGCTGACCTCAGGGAAGTGAAGGGTTGTATACCTGGAGCCACGGACCTGGGGTGGGACTTGCTGACCTCAGGGAAGTGGTGAAGGGTGAATACCTGGATCCACGGACCTGGGGTGGGACTTGCTGACCTCAGGGAAGTGGTGAAGGGTGTATACCTGGAACCACGGGCCTGGGGTGGGACTTGCTGACCTCAGGGAAGTGGTGAAGGGGGTATACCTGGAACCACGGGCCTGGGGTGGGACTTGCTGACCTCAGGGAAGTGGTGAAGGGTGAATACCTGGAGCCACGGACCTGAGGTGGGACTTGCTGACCTCAGGGAAGTGGTGAAGGGTGTATACTTGGAACCACAGACCTGGGGTGGGAATTGCTGACCTCAGAGAAGTGATGAAGGGTGAATACCTGGAACCACGGACCTCGGGTGGGACTTGCTGACCTCAGGGAAGTGGTGAAGGTGAATACCTGGAACCACGGACCTGGGGTGGGACTTGCTGACCTCAGGGAAGTGGTGAAGGGTGAATACCTGGAACCACGGACCTGGGGTGGGACTGCTGGGGATGGGGGGAAGGGGACTGGGTGAGGCACCAAAAATATCAAAAAGAATTTACAGAAGTTCAAGGGAAGGGAAGACATCCGGGGGCCCACGGATGGACTCCTGGACACATGAACCTGGGGAAGGTAGGATAGTGTAAGACAGGAAGTGGGGAAGGGAGAATATCTGAGGGGACACAGATGGACTCCTGAACACGTGCACCTGGGGAAGGTAGGACAGTGTAAGACAGGAAGTGGGGAAGGGAGAATATCTGAGGGGACACAGATGGACTCCTGGACACATGAACCTGGGGAAGGTAGGATAGTGTAAGACAGGAAGTGGGGAAGGGAGAATATCTGAGGGGACACAGATGGGCTCCTGGACACATGCACCTGGGGAAGGTAGGATAGTGTAAGACAGGAAGTGGGGAAGGGAGAATATCTGAGGGGACACAGATGGACTCCTGGACACATGCACCTGGGGAAGGTAGGATAGTGTAAGACAGGAAGTGGGGAAGGGAGAATATCTGAGGGGACACAGATGGACTCCTGGACACATGAACCTGGGGAAGGTAGGATAGTGTAAGACAGGAAGTGGGGAAGGGAGAATATCTGAGGGGACACAGATGGACTCCTGGACACATGAGCCTGGGGAAGGTAGGATAGTGTAGGACAGGAAGTTGGGAAGGGAGAATATCTGAGGGGACACGGATGGACTCCTGGACACATGAACCTGGGGAAGGTAGGATAGTGAAGGACAGGAAGTGGGGAAGGGAGAATATCTGAGGGGACACATGAACCTGGAGAAGATAGGATAGTGTAGGACAGGAAGTGGGGAAGGGAGAATATCTGAGGGGACACGGATGGACTCCTGGACACATGAACCTGGAGAAGGTAGGATAGTGTAGGACAGGAAGTGGGGAAGGGAGAATATCTGAGGGGACACAGATGGACTCCTGGACACATGAACCTGGAGAAGGTAGGATAGTGTAGGACAGGAAGTGGGGAAGGGAGAATATCTGATGGGACACGGATGGACTCCTGGACACATGAACCTGGGGAAGGTAGGATAGTGTAGGACAGGAAGTGGGGAAGGGAGAATATCTGAGGGGACACGGATGGACTCCTGGACACATGAACCTGGAGAAGGTAGGATAGTGTAGGACAGGAAGTGGGGAAGGGAGAATATCTGAGGGGACACGGATGGACTCCTGGACACATGAACCTGGAGAAGGTAGGATAAAGCAGGACAGGAAGTGGGGAAGGGAGAATATCTGAGGGGACACGGATGGACTCCTGGACACATGAACCTGGAGAAGGTAGGATAGAGCACGACAGGAAGTGGGGAAGGGAGAATATCTGAGGGGACACAGATGGACTCCTGGACACACGAACCTGGGGAAGGTAGGATAGTGTAGGACAGGAAGTGGGGAAGGGAGAATATCTGAGGGGACACAGATGGACTCCTGGACACATGAACCTGGGGAAGGTAGGATAGTGTAGGACAGGAAGTGGGGAAGGGAGAATATCTGAGGGGACACAGATGGCCTCGTGGACGCATGAACTTGGGGAAGGTAGGATTGTGTAGGAAAGGAAGTGGGGAAGGGAGAATATCTGAGGAGACACTGATGGACTCCTGGACACATGAACCTGGGGAAGGTAGGATAGTGTAGGACAGGAAGTGGGGAAGGGAGAATATCTGAGGGGACACAGATGGACTCCTGGACACATGAACCTGGGGAAGGTAGGATAGTGTAGGACAGGAAGTGGGGAAGGGAGAATATCTGAGGGGACACAGATGGACTCCTGCACACATGAACCTGGGGAAGGGAGGATAGTTTAGGACCGGAAGTGGGGAAAGGAGAATGTCTGAGGGGACACAGATGGACTCCTAGACATATGAACCTGGGGATGGGAGGATAGTGTAGGACATGAACACAGATGGGGACACATGAATGGGAGGATAGTGTAGGACAGTTGAGCTCTCGTCATATCGCCGGCTGAGGATACCTGAGATATGGGAGGTGAGGATGAACCTTGTGGTTGCGTTTGTGTATGTTGTAGGTGAGGGGCAGAATTCCAAACATTGGAACCGGTGGAATGTTTGGAATTCTGCCCCTCTTGGAGTGCCCCAATCTAACCCTTACCTACAACATACACAAACGCAACCACAAGGTTCATCCTCACCTCCCATATCTCAGGTATCCTCAGCCGGGGATATGACGAGAGCTCAACTGATGTATATGATGGCCAAGGACATAGCAGGTGGTGACATTCAACTCTGCTCTAATATTTTCAATGATTTGTTAATGGCTAATTGGATCACTCCCATTACTATCCCAGATAATGTTAAAGTTATTATAGCCCAGCCCTCTCAAAACAGGAAGTATGTGCCCTACTCTGTTTCTACAAATAAGCCCAATTCATCCCTTGTTCAGGGATCACCCGCCTCCCATACCCAGGTTGTCAACTCCCCTCAACCCGATGAGTCAATACCTGACCCTAACCATGCCTCAGAAATTGGTGCTTACTCTTCCGCTATTGCAGCTGATCCTGTTGAACAGGAACTTTCCCAGTGTAATTCACCTGGCCTACCAAATTTTACCTTGGAGCCTCCACAGTCTCCCATTAACTTTCATGAGCCTCTGCTTCCTGAAACTGGGAATATCACACCTCAGTTTTCTGATGATGACTAATGACTCTAATGATTCTGTTAATATTACCAACTCTAGTGAGGATGATGACACTTTTAGTACGCAAGCATCTACTCAGAATTTCCCTCCTCCCCTTGACGAGTCCAGCAGGGATAGCGTGTATACCAATCATGAATTTACTTGCAGACGTTCAGACCGCAGTAAACGTGCGAAGTGCAAGAAATAATGGGGATTACAATTTTCCAACTTAATGTTCAACATTTCTTTAACAACCGTTACCTCCTTGAAGTTGAACTACATAATTACAATCCTGATGTTAAACTCTTGAATGAGACAGCTGCTAGAGTTGATTAACATATTAAATTACGTGGTTACTCTACTGTGGAGAAATCGCGAGGACCCTTTAGTGGCGTAGCCATCTTAGTTAAATTAGGCTACGCATTTAGAAATATTCATATTGATGAAGATAACATTCTTGCAATAGAACTAACGACGCCTCATGACCAACTGTTGATAGGAACTGGATATTTTCTCCCGAGACAACCATATATAGAGTCAATTCCTCTATATAGGATATTAAGCAGAAATATTTCAACAATTCTAGCTGGAGATTTTAATGGTCATCACCCTGCCCTCTTTAACTGTGGAGTTGGTAATCCACTGGGTGACTTGAAAGGAAAACAATTATTTAATATCATGACAGCCAGAAACTTGTCATTTCAAGGCCCATTCTTTAAATCGTATATTGGTCCTCATCCAGGGACACCAGATATAGTCCTGACAAACAGAGACTGTGACCTCTTTCATTGTCGTATCTCTCCTGGTGGAAACGTAGGATCTGACCATATCCCTGTTATAATACAACTACAAACTTCTCCATTTAGAACACCTGTATCTCCTATACCCAATCTCAACACCCTAGGATTTGACCCCTTCAGGGCATTTCTGGGTGAAGATGAAATTGAGTCCCTGGAAAATCTACCTTCCACTGCAATTGACGACGCGATCAGGTCCCTTCACAATCGAATAATTGATGCTACTAATGCAACTTGCCAATTAGCTTCCACAAAGATCTACCAACAATATAAACCTACGAGGGAAATTAGAGACGCTTTGAGAAATTATCAAACAATGTCGAAGGCATCTTCAAACGCGGCAACCACCAGTAGCTACATTATATAGATTGAGGCAAGAATTAATTAACATGATTAGTCATCACAAACGTGACTTATGGAAACTGCTAGTTCTAAAAGCTAATCAGTATAAACGAGAGCCTGCCAAATTTTGGGGTAAGATTCGGCAACTTTTAGGTGTAAAGCATAAGGCTCCTAGCTACCTAATTCATACCTTCACTGATGATGACGATGAAGACATTGAGATTAAACTCGATGATCCACAGGACCAGGCTAATTTGATGGGTGATATATGGGAGAAAATTCTCTCCCACAATAACAGTCGTCGATTTAATAATAATCACTATCAGTTGGTCAATGAATGGAGAGATGAGAACTTGGATGATCTACAGCCACTACCTACCATCGATACATCAACTCTTGAAGAGGCACACCCGCTTACTAGACCTATCACACTACTTGTGATGAGTCAGGTTATTGGAAGAATGAGAAATAGAGCCCCTGGTCTCTCTGGAATAACAATGAAACAAATAAAGTTCCTACCCAGAAATTGTAAACAGTCTTTGGTTAATATCTTTAATGCCATCTTGGCCTCAGGACATTTCCCAGTGGTTTTTGAGACTGCTAGGATGATCTTTCTTGCTAAACCCAATAAAAACATCCATCAACCAGGAAACTATAGACCTATGTGTTTACTTGAAGTCACTGGGAAAGTTCTTGAAAAAATAATTTCCAACAGACTGAACTACTATATGGCGTTTAATCATCTTTTTACTGAAAAACAGTTTGGCTTTACGACACATAGAGGTACCCATCATGCAATAAATATTATTTATGATACTGTAGCAAGTCTAAAACACCAGGGCAATCTTGCCCTAATTGCCACCAGAGATGTTCATAAAGCTTTTGATAGCTTATGGCATGATGGTCTTATATACAAACTTATTGACCTACCTGACCATAACTGGACCTTTCTCGGATTTATATACAACTTCTTAACTCAAAGAACAATCATTCCCACCTTTCATGGAAAGCCAACAGAGCCTTATATACCGGCAGCTGGTGTCCCACAAGGTTCTTGTCTTAGTCCAATTCTATTAAATATTTATGTGATTGATCTTCCTCAACCAGAGTTTAATGATACAATTATAACGCAATTTGCAGATGATGTTATCCATGTCGTCTCATCAACTCCGGTAACAGGAAAATACAAATATGAAAGAGACATAGAAAAAATGATTATTGAACTTCTTCGAACATCCAATTTGGAAAAGAAATAGAGAATTACAACTAACCCTGACAAAGTTCTGGTTAGCACGATACGATGTTTTGCATCAACCATCGAAGATAAGGGGGTATCTCCATCAGAGGTACACCTGTAGCCATTAGAAATCCTAACAAGATCTTGGGATATGAAATAGACAGGCTGCTCCACTCAACATCTCACGTCAATAAAAAGATCAACATAGCCAAAGCCGGTCTTTGCAGTCTCTTTAGATTTAATCAAGCCCCTTCACATGTCAAAAAACATCTGTAAAAAATGATTAGACCTATACTCGAATATCCTTGTGTCCCAATGTCGTTAACAACAAAGACCAACATGCTACAGTTGCAACGGGTCCAGAATAGAGCTCTGCTTTATTACAGGTACCAGGAGGAGAGACAGAGTCAAAATGGCAGATTTACACATACAACAGGATATTACTGCCTTAAATGTACGCCTTGATATGCTGAAGAAGAAACAACTCTATGCAATGCAAGAACTCTACATACCAGATAGAGAACATCCTCTCCAAGTTGAAAATACCACGGATTATGTCATCAATACTCCTCCTCACAGGACCCAAAGCATGACTCTCCCTCAGAGGCTGCGTCTCTTCATCCATAAAGACGATTACCATCGACCAATGATTTTGAGCAACCTCCCTGCAGATGAAGATGATTGGCTAACACCAGAACCCTTCTATGTCTACTAAGAAAATCATCGCCCCTAATTAGGGAGATATCTTGTTTAACATTTCTACTTTTACAACTGATATAAATTCGCTAACGTGCCAAGTAATTCTTCATGAATTGTCCAGACAATTACCGCCTTGTCTTGCCATCTCAATATTCGTTATGCAATCGGAAAAAAAAAATTGCAACTTGTATATCTACTACCAATAATTCAGAGTCATGTACTTATATATCTGTTATATCTATGTGACTCCGATGGGTTAGTATTATACCCCTTCAAGAACATTCTATTATTTCACATACACTTTTTAAATTGCACCAAAGTGGTTGTGTCACTTACCTTTTATATCCTACCTCACTACCCCCTCCCATCTTTTTCCAATATTTCTATCGCTACGCATCCTTCTTCCTTACCCATCTTACCAAAGACTCTGGTCATAAGAATGAGAAAAAAAATTTGATTATATTTAATTTTTAATTTTTGATTTATACAGTAACTTTCATACATGGGCTTTCCTTGCCGAGTGGGGCAAGCAAAAATTTGTGTATGCAATAATTTCACAAAACTCATTCTGAATCTAACGGAAAAAGTATTTTCCATTGTGTTTGTTTATTAAATTATTGTCAACTTGTAGAAAATATATTTACTTGGATTAGGTACAAAATCATTAACGTAATTGAAAAAAATATATTTTTATTGAGGAAAAGTTTCGCCACACGGTGGCTTCATCAGTCCATACACAGGAGAAACTTGAAGAACAGGAGGTGAATGAGGTAATCAGTCCCTCAACCTTGAGTCGATGTGGTTAGTCCATCAATCTTGATGGACTGACCACTGCAACTTCTTGGGATCTTAATATTTGGGAATTCTTCACTTGCCTAACCCTTGGGCACGACCTACTTCCACATTGAACAAATGTGACACCACCTACGACTGCTGCACCTCTCCTGCTATATGGTTTATAAGCTCCTTCTCCGCTAATATGCCGTATTCTATTCAAGATTGATGGACTGACCACATCGACTCAAGGTTGAGGGACTGATTACCTCATTCTCCTCCTGTTCTTCAGTGTTCTCCTTTGTATGGACTGATGAAGCCACTGTGTAGCGAAACGTTTCCTCAATAAAGATACCTAAGAGTTGCACATGTATCTAATTTATCATCATCACTGGTGTTTGTGCATGCCAGAAAAATGTCCTTTGCTATTATATTAAAAAACATACAATTCCCTAAATGTTTACAACCTTTACAAAAACTTCAAGTAGTGAACAACGTTACTTCACCGTCCACACGATATTCCACAACTTCATTAAGTACGACGGTAATGAAGATTAACTGTTAACCTCTGCGGCTAGTTATTTTTTTTTACTTAACTAGAATTATATAATTAAAAATCTATAATTTTTAAACTTCTCAACATCGCTTTCAGTATAGATGAAATGTGGTCGAATTTTCATTGCAAAATATTACTAAAAATGCTTTTATTTGTGCATAAAGAATTCCAAATGACAATTCGATTTATATTTTAGGTTATAAAAACTGCAGTCAGTATCCGTCAAGACAAAATCATTTACGAATAAAATAATCACAGAAAATAATATTTTCCCAGGAATACGTCAGCTAAGACTTCAGCCATAATATAGGTCGCTGATCAGGAACTTCACTGCTTATTGTTACACTGTTCTCAGTCATTATTTAAACTTAAATTAATATTAAATCTAAACGAGTCACACTCATGAAAAATAATGTTTGATATTTTCGTATTAGGTCAAAAATGTCAATTTTCTTCCCGGCCACAACAGTGCCAGGTTCCCGCCACAACAGTGCCAGGTTCCCGGTCACAACAGTGCCAGGTTCCCGCCACAACAGTGCCAGACTAAACACTATGATAATGACAATCTCAGATTTAAAAAAAAATAACAGTTCTGCTGGCAATTATATATCACTTTTTTATAGGATAAAACCATAATGTTCAACACTTAATTAATTATTAACAACTCTCTGATGTAGAGGTTTGTGTTGTTCTCTGCAACACAGGACTGTGAATTTACTGCAGTTACTGAAATTGACAAGTGTCGACTTATTGGTGGTCCTAATCCTGCACACCTTAAATACAGCCAGGTGTCTACTGTCACACACTAGTAAACTCTGGTGTAGACTCGTGGGAACCAGGTGACTACTGTCACACACTAGTAAACTCTGGTGTAGACTCGTGGGAACCAGGTGTCTACTGTCACACACTAGTAAACTCTGGTGTAGACTCGTGGGAACCAGGTGACTACTGTCACACACTAGTAAACTCTGGTGTAGACTCGTGGGAACCAGGTGACTACTGTCACACACTAGTAAACTGGTGTAGACTCGTGGGAACCAGTGACTACTGTCACACACTAGTAAACTCTGATGTAGACTCGTGGGAACCAGGTGACTACTGTCACACACTAGTAAACTCTGGTGTAGACTCGTGGGAACCAGGTGACTACTGTCACACACTAGTAAACTCTGGTGTAGACTCGTGGGAACCAGGTGTCTACTGTCACACACTAGTAAACTCTGATGTAGACTCGTGGGAACCAGGTGTCTACTGTCACACACTAGTAAACTCTGGTGTAGACTCGTGGGAACCAGGTGACTACTGTCACACACTAGTAAACTCTGGTGTAGACTCGTGGGAACCAGGTGACTACTGTCACACACTAGTAAACTCTGGTGTAGACTCGTGGGAACCAGGTGACTACTGTCACACACTAGTAGACTCTGGTGTAGACTCGTGGGAACCAGGTGACTAGTGTCACACACTAGTAAACTCTGGTGTAGACTCGTGGGAACCAGGTGACTACTGTCACACACTAGTAAACTCTGGTGTAGACTCGTGGGAACCAGGTGTCTACTGTCACACACTAGTAAACTCTGATGTAGACTCGTGGGAACCAGGTGACTACTGTCACACACTAGTAAACTCTGGAGTAGACTCGTGGGAACCAGGTGACTACTGTCACACACTAGTAAACTCTGGTGTAGACTCGTGGGAACCAGGTGTCTACTGTCACACACTAGTAAACTCTGATGTAGACTCGTGGGAACCAGGTGTCTACTGTCACACACTAGTAAACTCTGGTGTAGACTCGTGGGAACCAGGTGACTACTGTCACAGACTAGTAAACTCTGGTGTAGACTCGTGGGAACCAGGTGACTACTGTCACAGACTAGTAAACTCTGGTGTAGACTCGTGGGAACCAGGTGACTACTGTCACACACTAGTAGACTCTGGTGTAGACTCGTGGGAACCAGGTGACTAGTGTCACACACTAGTAAACTCTGGTGTAGACTCGTGGGAACCAGGTGACTACTGTCACACACTAGTAAACTCTGGTGTAGACTCGTGGGAGCCAGGTGACTACTGTCACACACTAGTAAACTCTGGTGTAGACTCGTGGGAACCCTGCGACTACTGTCACACCCTAGTAAACTCTGGTGTAGACTCGTGGGAACCAGTGACTACTGTCACACACTAGTAGACTCTGGTGTAGACTCGTGGGAACCAGGTGACTACTGTCACACACTAGTAAACTCTGGTGTAGACTCGTGGGAACCAGGTGACTACTGTCACACACTAGTAAACTCTGGTGTAGACTCTTGGGAACCAGGTGACTAATGTCACACACTAGTAAACTGGTGTAGACTCGTGGGAACCAAGCGACTACTGTCACACCCTAGTAAACTCTGGTGTAGACTCGTGGGAACCCTGCGACTACTGTCACACCCTAGTAAACTCTGGTGTAGACTCGTGGGAACCAGTGACTACTGTCACACACTAGTAAACTCTGGTGTAGACTCGTGGGAACAAGGTGACTACTGTCACACACTAGTAAACTCCGGTGTAGACTCGTGGGAACCAGGTGGCTACTGTCACACACTAGTAAACTCTGGTGTAGACTCGTGGGAACCAGGTGACTACTGTCACACTGTAGTAAACTCTGGTGTAGACTCGTGGGAACCAGGTGACTACTGTCACACACTAGCAAACTCTGGTGTAGACTCGTGGGAACCAGTGACTGTCACACACTAGTAAACTCTGGTGTAGACTCGTGGGAACCAGGTGACTACTGTCACACACTAGTAAACTCTGGTGTAGACTCGTGGGAACCCTGCGACTACTGTCACACCCTAGTAAACTCTGGTGTAGACTCGTGGGAACCAGTGACTACTGTCACACACTAGTGAACTCTGGTGTAGACTCGTGGGAACCAGGTGACTACTGTCACACACTAGTAAACTCCGGTGTAGACTCGTGGGAACCAGGTGGCTACTGTCACACACTAGTAAACTCTGGTGTAGACTCGTGGGAACCAGGTGACTACTGTCACACTGTAGTAAACTCTGGTGTAGACTCGTGGGAACCAGGTGACTACTGTCACACACTAGCAAACTCTGGTGTAGACTCGTGGGAACCAGGTGACTACTGTCACACACTAGTAAACTCTGGTGTAGACTCGTGGGAACCATGTGACTACTGTCACACACTAGTAAACTCTGGTGTAGACTCGTGGGAACCAGTGACTACTGTCACACACTAGTAAACTCTGGTGTAGACTCGTGGGAACCAGTGACTACTGTCACACACTAGTAAACTGGTGTAGACTCGTGGGAACCAGGTGTCTACTGTCACACACTAGTAAACTCTGGTGTAGACTCGTGGGAACCAGGTGACTACTGTCACACACTAGTAAACTCTGGTGTAGACTCGTGGGAACCAGACAACCACGATCACCTGAGCTAGTCTGCAACATACTGTATTTCGCACAAGTTTCACATTACAAGCTATCAGAAGCAACACCAACGACAATTCACAAGTGTTGATACAACTGACAATTAGCAACACTGTGTTCATTGGTCAGGTGTATTTATAGTAGTAATATGGACATACCTGTCATGCGGTGCGAGAGTTGTCCCACGATGACCAGTAATCCACACTTACCTGTCATGCGGTGCGAGAGTTGTCCCACGATGACCAGTGATCCACACTTACCTGTCATGCGGTGCGAGAGTTGTCCCACGATGACCAGTAATCCACACTTACCTGTCATGCGGTGCGAGAGTTGTCCCACGATGACCAGTAATCCACACTTACCTGTCATGCGGTGCGAGAGTTGTCCCACGATGACCAGTAATCCACACTTACCTGTCATGCGGTGCGAGAGTTGTCCCACGATGACCAGTAATCCACACTTACCTGTCATGCGGTGCGAGAGTTGTCCCACGATGACCAGTAATCCACACTTACCTGTCATGCGGTGCGAGAGTTGTCCCACGATGACCAGTAATCCACACTTACCTGTCATGCGGTGCGAGAGTTGTCCCACGATGACCAGTAATCCACACTTACCTGTCATGCGGTGCGAGAGTTGTCCCACGATGACCAGTAATCCACACTTACCTGTCATGCGGTGCGAGAGTTGTCCCACGATGACCAGTAATCCACACTTACCTGTCATGCGGTGCGAGAGTTGTCCCACGATGACCAGTAATCCACACTTACCTGTCATGCGGTGCGAGAGTTGTCCCACGATGACCAGTAATCCACACTTACCTGTCATGCGGTGCGAGAGTTGTCCCACGATGACCAGTAAGTTGTTCCACGATGACCAGTAATCCACACTTACCTGTCATGCGGTGTGAGAGTTGTCCCACGATGACCAGTAATCCACACTTACCTGTCATGCGGTGCGAGAGTTGTCCCACGATGACCAGTAATCCACACTTACCTGTCATGCGGTGCGAGAGTTGTCCCACGATGACCAGTAATCCACACTTACCTGTCATGCGGTGCGAGAGTTGTCCCACGATGACCAGTAATCCACACTTACCTGTCATGCGGTGCGAGAGTTGTCCCACGATGACCAGTAATCCACACTTACCTGTCATGCGGTGCGAGAGTTGTCCCACGATGACCAGTAATCCACACTTACCTGTCATGCGGTGCGAGAGTTGTCCCACGATGACCAGTAATCCACACTTACCTGTAAAGGAAAACGAAAGAAAGAAATTTATATTAATCATCTTCCTCTACCATTAAGACCTTAATATCATAATCAATTTACATTAACTATTGCAAACTAATTATTTCATGCGACACACCTGCCTGGGCCGGAGTCTCCTTATTACGCTGTAGCAACCAGAGCTTCGTAAACAAGTGTTACTGGACGATGATTATTATTATAATCAACACTAAGCGCTAAACCACCAGGGTCATACAGCGCTACAAGGTAGAGGTTGTAAAGTTAGTGAAGATTGTTAAAGGGAAGTATTATCAAAGGTTGTGTAATAAATTTGTTGTCAAAAAGTCAAAGATCGAGTCTGTGTCTAATGTGGGACTGTCAGCGAGTAGGTAAGATAGTCTGTGTCTAAGGTGGGGCTGTCAGCGAGGAGGTAAGATAGTCTGTGTGTCTAAGGTGGGGCTGTCAGCGAGGAGGTAAGATAGTCTGTGTCTAAGGTGGGGCTGTCAGCGAGGAGGTAAGATAGTCTGTGTCTAAGGTGGGGCTGTCAGCGAGGAGGTAAGATAGTCTGTGTCTAAGGTGGGGCTGTCAGCGAGGAGGTAAGATAGTGTCTGTCTAAGGTGGGGCTGTCAGCGAGGAGGTAAGATAGTCTGTGTCTAAGGTGGGGCTGTCAGCGAGGAGGTAAGATAGTCTGTGTCTAAGGTGGGGCTGTCAGCGAGGAGGTAAGATAGTCTGTGTCTAAGGTGGGACTGTCAGCGAGGAGGTAAGATAGTGTCTGTGTCTAAGGTGGGGCTGTCAGCGAGGAGACAAGATAGTGTGTGTCTAAGGTGGGACTGTCAGCGAGGAGGTAAGATAGTGTCTGTGTCTAAGGTGGGGCTGTCAGCGAGGAGGTAAGATAGTGTCTGTGTCTAAGGTGGGACTGTCAGCGAGGAGGTAAGATAGTCTGTGTCTAAGGTGGGGCTGTCAGCGAGGAGGTAAGATAGTGTCTGTGTCTAATGTGGGACTGTCAGCGAGGAGGTAAGATAGTCTGTGTCTAAGGTGGGGCTGTCAGCGAGGAGGTAAGATAGTGTCTGTGTCTAAGGTGGGGCTGTCAGCGAGGAGGTAAGATAGTGTCTGTGTCTAAGGTGGGACTGTCAGCGAGGAGGTAAGATAGTGTCTGTGTCTAATGTGGGACTGTCAGCGAGGAGGTAAGATAGTCTGTGTCTAAGGTGGGGCTGTCAGCGAGGAGGTAAGATAGTGTCTGTGTCTAAGGTGGGGCTGTCAGCGAGGAGGTAAGATAGTGTCTGTGTCTAAGGTGGGACTGTCAGCGAGGAGGTAAGATAGTCTGTGTCTAAGGTGGGACTGTCAGCGAGGAGGTAAGATAGTGTCTGTGTCTAAGGCGGGACTGTCAGCGAGGAGGTAAGATAGTGTCTGTGTCTAAGGTAGGGCTGTCATCGAGGAGGTAAGATTGTGTATGTGTCTAAGGTGGGGCTGTCAGCGAGGAGGTAAGATAGTGTCTGTGTCTAAGGTGGGACTGTCAGCGAGGAGGTAAGATAGTCTGTGTCTAAGGTGGGACTGTCAGCGAGGAGGTAAGATAGTCTGTGTCTAAGGTGGGACTGTCAGCGAGGAGGTAAGATAGTGTCTGTCTAAGGTGGGACTGTCAGCGAGGAGGTAAGATAGTCTGTGTCTAAGGTGGGACTGTCAGCGAGGAGGTAAGATAGTGTCTGTGTCTAAGGCGGGACTGTCAGCGAGGAGGTAAGATAGTCTGTGTCTAAGGTGGGACTGTCAGCGAGGAGGTAAGATAGTGTGTGCCTAAGGTGGGACTGTCAGCGAGGAGGTAAGATAGTGTGTGTCTAAGGTGGGACTGTCAGCGAGGAGGTAAAATAGTCTGTGTCTAAGGTGGGACTGTCAGCGAGGAGGTAAGATAGTCTGTTTCTAAGGTGGAACTGTCAGCGAGGAGGTAAGATAGTGTGTGTCTAAGGTGGGACTGTCAGCGAGGAGGTAAGATAGTGTCTGTGTCTAAGGTGGAGCTGTCAGCGAGGAGGTAAGATAGTCTGTGTCTAAGGTGGAGCTGTCAGCGAGGAGGTAAGATAGTGTCTGTGTCTAAGGTGGAGCTGTTAGCGAGGAGGTAAGATAGTGTCTGTGTCTAAGGTGGAGCTGTCAGCGAGAAGGTAAGGTAGTGTCTAAGGTGGAGCTGTCAGCGAGGTGGTAAGATAGTGTCTGTGTCTAAGGTGGAGCTGTCAGCGAGGAGGTAAGATAGTGTCTGTGTCTAACGTGGGACTGTCAGCGAGGAGGTAAGAGAGTCTGTGTCTAAGGTGGAGCTGTCAGCGAGGAAGTAAGATAGTCTGTGTCTAAGGTGGAGCTGTCAGCGAGGAGGTAAGATAGTGTCTGTGTCTAAGGTGGAGCTGTCAGCGAGGAGATAAGATAGTGTCTGTGTCTAAGGCGGGACTGTCAGCGAGGAGGGAAGATAGTGTCTGTGTCTAAGGTGGGACTGTCAGCGAGGAGGTAAGATAGTCTGTGTCTAAGGTGGGGCTGTCAGCGAGGAGGTAAGATAGTGTCTGTGTCTAAGGTGGGACTGTCAGCGAGGAGGTAAGATAGTCTGTGTCTAAGGTGGGACTGTCAGCGAGGCTCTCCATGAGATACCCATGAGTGAGACGTGTGTGACCAGTGCTGTGTAGCTCAAATGACCCACCCAGTCTGGTCACCTCCACTCAAGGAAGGGGCACGGCACCAGACCCAACAGCGCAAGCTAGTCAGGTCCAACTAACACCCACCCACACTCACTCATGTATTTATCTAACCTTTTTTTTAAAAACTACACAACGTTTTAGCCTCAACTGCACTCGGGAGTTTGTTTCACTCACCCACAACTCTACTACCAAACCAGTGCTTTCCTAAATCCTTCCTGAATCTGAGTTTCTCCAACTTCTTGGCTGGAAATTTTCAGCACGCTATTTACATCCCCTTTATTTATTCCTGCTTTCCATTTATACACCTCGATCATATCCCCCTAATTCTACACCTTTCGAGTGCAGATTCAGGGCCCTCAGTCTATCCTCATAGGGAAGATTTCTGATACATGGTATCATCTTTGTCATCCTCCTCTGTACGTTTTCCAGAGCATTTATATCCATTCTGTAATACGGTGACCAGAACTGAGCAGCATAGTCTAAATGAGGCCTAACCAAGGATATATAGAGATGAAGAACAACCTGAGGACTTCTATTATTTATACTTCTAGATATGAAGCCAAGAATTCTGTTAGCTTTACTGCGAACACTAATGCACCGTTGTCTTGGTTTTAGGTTACTGCTAACCAGAACTCCTAAGTCCTTTTCGCAATCAGTAGTATCAAGCTCTACATTATTTAGGTTGTATGTCGCAAGGTTATTTTCCTGTCCAACATTTAGAACTTTGCATTTTTCTATATTAAACTGTATCTGCCATTTCAGTTTAAAATATTATTATTATTATAATCAGGGGGGAAGCGCTAAACCCAGAGGATTATACAGCGTCTGGGGGGGGGGATTATGTGGAAGGCATTCAGGCTTAATTCGGGGAACTGGAGCACAGATCCAATTCCCCAAATCAAGAGCCCCTCACCAACATCAAGGAACCTTCCTTGAGGGGGATTCAGTTTAAAATAGACAAATGCAAAGTTCTAAATGTTGGACAGGAAAATAACCATGCGACATATAAACTAAATAATGTAAGCTAAATACTACTGATTGCGAAAAAGATTTAGGAGTTCTGGTTAGCAGAAATCTAAAACCAAGACAACAGTGCACTAGTGTTCGCAATAAAGCTAACAGAATTCTTGGCTTTATATCTAGAAGTATAAATAATAGAAGTCCTCAGGTTGTTCTTCATCTCTATATATCCTTGGTTAGGCCCTAGGCTGGAGGTGGGGGTATGATTCAGTTGAAATGGATACCATGAGAAGAATTCTCCTCATCCAGGGATTTGGAGGAAATAGTGGGGTGGGTTGACACGTTTTACCAGGGGACTTAAGCAAGGGATCAGATTAATGGTATATTGGGCGGGGTTGTGGACACGGTCAGGGATTTGAGGCAGGGGTGTCCTCTGTCTCAGATGCTCTTCGGGTGTGTACAGGATTCCTTTTATAGGTTGGTGCGGGAAAAGGTTTTTGGTGGCGTCGTGGGTGGGGGAAATAGGGTTTACCCGGAGATTGTTGGTTATGTGGACGACACCACGTTACTGGTTAACGAATATACGAAGCTGGACGTGCTAGTGGAGGTCGTTGAGATGAATGGGAGGGCGATGGGTAGGGCTAAATCTAAGGTAATGGGGTTGGGTGAGAGGGAGGGCCGTCAAGTATAAGGTTGCTCTGTTGTAACAAATGTAGATCTCTCATTAAATATTTGTGGGATAGTGTAAACGGGCGATAGGGATCAGGCAAGGGAGGTTAGTTCGGAGAGAGTAGTGAATAGTGTGGGAATAGACTGTAGGGGATGAGACCGTATCATTTATCATATGTGCTGATGGCTATCGTTGTCATTGTCCTCCTGTACTGTAAGGTGCTGTACATAGTTAATGTTTACCCACTCACTAGGAAGGCGATCGGTTGAATTCAAGCGAGGGAGTTTTGATTGTTATCGGTATCAAGGTGTGATTGTGTGGTGGTTATGTTACCTGTGAGAGAAGGTAGATTGCGGTTGTTTGATCTTCATAAGCGGGTGATGTGCGTATGTGTTGAAAAGGTGGTGATGCGGGCCGGGGCTTTTAAGGAGGGGGTGCCTAGGGAAGGTGTGAAATGCTTCGAAAGACTTTTCAGGGTGGCGATTTTCGTGAATATGAGCGGTTCTTGAGTGTGATGATAGCGGTAAGAGAGCCGGAACGGATCAGGGTGAGGGTGCTGTATAGGACTTAATTGGGAAACGTAGAAGCACCGGTGGTGGAACTATACCCTGTGTATGATTAGGAAGGTATTTGGAAGAAGTTTAAGAAGTTGAGGGTCCAACCTTGGAAACGCGAGGTGAAGTTCAGGTTCCTACGTGGAATCTTGCCGTCGGTGTTAAGGACTAGAAGTATGGTGGAAGCTGGAGTCTCTAGATTCTGTAGGGGAGGATGAGACTGCTTTTCATGTTGTGTATTTTTGCGAGCGCCTGGAGAGGATAAGAGGATGGTTCGCTCCTGTTTTAACTTTGGTGAAAGGAAGGGGGGGGGAGGATGTCCATTTTGAGGGCGCTCAGTACGTATGTGAGTGAGGTGTCGGAGACAGAGGCGATTGCGGCGGCGTACGTGCTTGTGGATTATGTTTTATCATGTGGGTAGCGGACAGAAGAGGATTTGAAAATACGGCGTCGTATACTAGTG